>NC_085023.1:15003205-15117453 GCF_963692335.1 Osmerus eperlanus
AATATAAAAAGGAGAATTTTGTGTTCTGAACAGTTTCTTGAATTGGAACGGTAAAATCCCATTAGCAGGTTAAAAGTTATCAGTATAATGGGTACTGTGAAACGTATGTTATAGCTATCCTGTGTGGTTGTCCTGCGGTTTGTCAGTTCCAACTGTGTGTTTATACATAGTTTCTTGCTTAAGGTCTCAAAACCTTTCCCTCCAATTAAGGCAATAAATATCAACAAAGAATGTTTTTTGCTTATGTTGGAACTCTTTCATATCATTATTAAATCCACAAGTTTGCAATCCACATGAGAGGAAAATGTCTCAGTGTTAGGGACTACGTTCTATAGACACTATTTGATTTCTTGTAGCTTTCAGTTCTGAGTCTAATTTATTAGTGCAGTTTTTTTCTGAAGCCAAAGCTTTGGTGTAAAGACTGAGCACATTATATGGCTTGTTAGGTCCTTGAGCACTGGCCAACGTGAGGCATGTAGCCAGGTCTCAACAGTGAGGCCTTCTCCTCTGGACCCACACACAACTTCACTAGAACACAGATGCTCCAGCAACACTGCCACTGGCATGTGTTGTATAGTTCCCAGGTCATCAAGTTCAAAAGAAATGCATGCTTATACAGTACCTGTTCATATTTAAAGTATGAAACATTATCATATTTGTATTATATTATATATAATACAATACATGTATTTATTATAATATATTCAGTGCCATGAATTGTAAATGACACATACGGTACAATAGCCATGTAATATTGTTTAATTTCCATACAACATAGCCAAAATCAAGTATTATAACATTCAGTATATCTTGAGTATTTATGCTGGAGCTTTGAGCAGCAGAACAGGCTACAGAACAATCTTGTCCTGTATGGGTTGTCAAGAGTTCTTGGACACTTCCTGATTCCTGTTACCACAGCAAACAGTGCAGACGTGGAGCTTAACATCAGACAGAGAGGTTGCAAGGCTTTTGTCACTGTGTCTCCTGCTGTGGCCAGATGTGCTGTCTCCAGAGCGGGGGGACACAGAGAAGGTGTCACGTGGCACCACTGCAGTTTGGACATCAAACATAAAGCGACTGTAGTGTTAGGTTAGTCCCTGAGGCCAGCAACAGTGGCCTGTGTATTATTTGGCGGCACAACTCATACGTACGTGCTCATACAAAGTAATGAAGGACTCACATGACCTAGGAACATAAAACTGTATTAATCAATCGTATTAATCAATACAATAGTAAAACTTTACCCTATTCGAGAGTTTGATGTAGTTATTCTGTGCTCACAACCGTTTCAACTCAGGCATTTGTCCGGGAAGGGGTTGACAAAGCAATGAACTCATATCCCCAGGAATCCAATCCTATCAGCTTTTTGACACTGTTATTGGACATTTCATAAGTTCTGCCAATGATGTTCCACCCTTTTAAATGTTTTTTATGCTGACAATGTCATGGCTAACAAGGCCAAATCAGGGTTGAAAAACAAGACCAGACAATCTTCACTGGGATGTTTTGGCCTTAGTGACAGCCATAGCCTGTGGTTGCGACAGACACAAGACTATGTTTTCCTCATGTCCACGTGTCTCTCGGTCATTCCTGGAATACAGAGACTGGATTCAATCATGGCTAATAAACGGACACAGACATCATTCCGGAGATGGAAGAAAAACACCCCTCTCATAATGTAGCTGATTTGAAAAGAAACTGGACTGAATGATGCTGTGTTAAGTCACAAATCTTGCAAAAATCTGTGTAAAATAAAGCAAGAACTAACATATTACACAAAGTTCAATTTTTTATTTGCCACCACCTACCTTAACTCACCCCACTTGTGTAACCTTGTTGACCCTCTCCCCTCTCCCCCAGGTTGGTGGTTTGTGAGCACTGCAGAGGAGCAGGGCTGGGTCCCTGCTACCTACCTGAACTCCCACAGCGGAACACGGGACGACCTGGAGCTGGGCGCCTCCAGGGCTGGAGAAGGTGAGACCACAGCCTCCCTCCACTTCCTACCCCGCTCCACACACACCCAACACCCCGCACCCTACCCCATCTCTGTCAAGGTAGAGTGGCCTCCAAACCCAGACCCACCGCCGCCGCCTGACGACAGTGTCTGACGTGCCGCTGGTGTGAACAACCCCCTCTGTGCTCCTGCCACTGTAAGCACTGCTGAACAAGCTGAGGATTCAGCCTTGAGTAAACACCTACTGTAGGAGTGGTAATATACACACACGCGTACTGTGTACACACACACACACAAGCCGCAACCCTGGGCTGAGGTGCCCTGAGTGACGTTTTGTATCCCTACAGTCCTGCCAGTCCTACAGTACAGTACTGCTGTGTAGAAGGCAGCAGTGATACAGTCCAATAGTACAGTACTACTGTGCAGAGGGGAGCAGGGATACAGTCCTACGTTCGCCGAACCGACCACCGGGGAGCTTCTGCTAGTGGATGGTAAACTTATGAATGAGGTGTGTGTTTACACTGCTTTAACGGTAGGGATTGAACTGTGAAGATATTTACGAGTCATGCTCCACACTAAGGTCAGGTCTAATGTTTACCATCCCAGGACCTGAGGTAAATCATGTGATTCCCCACACTGAGGATAATTATCTCTCCAGATGAGAAGGGTAAGGTTACTGTAGCTCTTTGTCCTGCGTTCTACCCTCACAGTGCTGTCCAAAGCCCTGATAAGAAGCACACCTAAACATGTGGGGTTTGCCAAAAGACCATGACCAACGGATCCAATCATGCTGTCATCCTAATTTACCCTCCCCGGTGACTTACAAAGTCATCTAGTCCAAGCTGTGTCACAGCCCAGTTCCTCTCCATGTTATCTGAGCTACATTGCCTTTGGCGCTGTGCCTGTGCAATGTCACTCTCTTTGGTCAAATACATGCTTCTTGGATTTCAACATTGGATTTACAGTGCGCACAGTGTTATCTACAATACCTACACTACCTGCAGTGCCTTCAGTATGCCTGCATGTATTCTTGTTGAACCCCCCCCCCCCCCCCCAAAACTACTAGAGGCACACGCTTAATTTGCTTGCATCTTACACTTCCAAACAAAAATTCTGATTTTCCAGCAGTGTTTCCAAGACTTTAACTGTACTTAATTTTGACTCCAAAACAATGGGTCCCGTATTCCCCCTGGCATTGTATATCATCAGGGCTGAGAGAGAGAGGGAAGCATGCTGGATGTAACAAACTCTATATCAGGATGAACGGTTCTGCAGTTTCACACAATTCTCAGTGGTATTTCTCTTCCCTAGCTTTATCTACATAATGCTAATTTATTCCTTATGAAATGCTGCGTAGCCGCAAATACTGACAGACAAGAAAACACACTCCACATGCACACGGACACACACATAGGTTACACAAGAAGCAGATAGCAGACGTTGCCAGAGCGGTTAGGTGACAATATGTCCGTGTAATTAGCCTTCCTGTGTCTACTCAGTCATGGGAACGACCAGGGCCACATGCAGCAGCCTAAACCACCGCTCTGTCACAGAGATGGAGATGGGACTCTGTGGCAGGGATCTGGAACACATGATACGGCCTTAAGAACCGCGACAGACAGTCTGCGTTGTGGATCTCTCCCTCTGTGTGATCAAGAGTCCCATCATGACAGATAGCTGGATGTCTTCCTTCTTAGAGTGGTCATGTTTCAGACTTGTAATTCTTTGTCATGGCTTCTATGATATGATACTTCTGATAGCTATAATATTTGAAGGCTCGATGTTTGGAGAGCTATTCTGCTCTGGATACTTCTAATTTGTAATTATGGACGGATTAAATATGTGGGTCAACTTTGATTATCAATTTAAGTTTTTCAAAGAATGAAACAATTTGTTGTTTTTTTTGTCATAATACTTCCAATTGACCTTGCAAGTTCAGTCTAATGTCTTTGATGGCTGCTAGACATTTAACTGATGAAAGATGATGGGAAATTATTTTCTTCAATTAGACAATTATGTAATTTCGCATCAAAACATTACTCCAAAGGGTGTTTCCCATCTCCAGTACGCAAAAGTCGGAAAACGTTTTGATCTGCGCACTGAAATCCTGTTTATTTAATCTATTGAATAAATGGCCTGCAATGTGTGCCCCAGATGCTTCTGCAGGACAGGACAGGACAAACATGCAAACAGCTTCTGCTAATTACAAGCCACAGCCAACATGGCCCCTTGTTTTACGTTTCCTGTGTAACACTTGTCCATCCTCACCATCCACCACTGCAGCGGGGCCGCACTTATTTTATACGTCCTCATCCTTCCATGTAACCCACTAATAATGGTCTGTCGACGGAATCCATGGTGTTTGTGATATTTGTGCTCTCCTTTCATGTTGCCGTGTTTGTGTGTGTGTGTGTGTGTGTTTAATGCGTGTGTTTGTGTGTGTGTCTGCTCGCCATGTGTGTCCCTCCATCAGTCCCTAAACGCCGTAAGGCCCATCTGAAGAGGCTGGACCGCAGATGGACGTTGGGGGGGATGGTCAGCAGGCAGCAGAGCCGAGGTGAACCAGCCCCAACCTCAAACTGTGTTTAGTCCCCTTCTCTCTGTCCACCTTACCCGTCCACACTCCTTCTGCCTATCTGTGATGCTCGCCTTTCCCCGTGAAACTCCACCATCTTGAACCAACTACATGCCATTAACTCGCGCGCTCATACTGTAACTTTGTCAGCGAGTAAGGAAAGAGTATAATTCAAACTCCTGTCAGTTCTGCAAAAGCAAATGTGAACTCAGAAACTTTTATATCAGTGTTGGAAAAGGAATTTACTTTCACATCCTGAAATTACCTCATGTACACGATTTATTATAATTAACCTCAGCGTGCAATACCAATCTTTTCTCAATTAAAGTTAAACTGGTCCACTTATCAAACTGTTATTGAGTTATAGACCTTGGTAGACCTCATGTAACATTTCACCACATTATTGGAGTTTTATGAGTAAATGAAACATGTACGTTCATACTTTTGTGTGGGGCCTCGACTTTATCGAGCTGAGGTGTTGAGAGCAACTTGGTCAACTGATAAATGAAGCCAATAAAGAGTTTTATTCATGTGTCTGTCAAAGAAAGGGTGAAAAGTGTTTGTGCTTGCTCACATTACCCTCTCCAAGGCCAAGCTTCGTTTTTTTTCTCCAAAAGATATGCAGTTGAACAGCTCACAGATGAGAGTTGATACTGTAGGCTGTTGGAGTCCAGCTCCAAGGTTTGTGCTTGGCAACACTGTGGACGGAGCACACAAAAAAAGTGGCCTCTGGAGTAGAAAGAGGTTTTCCACTGAAGGAACTAAATCTTGCTGAAATAGTGCTGACTGCAGGAAAATAGTTTATGAAAGTTATGCAGGCGATGCATGTTGTGGTTAACATAATATCTGATTCAGAGTTTCCCCCCCTGGCGACTGTGTGTTGAGGGAGGGTGAAGGAGGGTGAGGGAGAGGAAGGGGCGGAGAGGGGAACCACAGGAACAGGGTTGCCCCTCCAGGGACCGCTCTGCCAGGCCTTTAAACACACAGACCGGAAGCCTCACAGCTCTGGAGAGAGGAAAGCAGAGCAGGCAGGAAATGTCCTTTCTTCCTCTATTAACATGGCTGTACATGGACCATAGTTTTTCCATGTAAAGGGAATTCCTATTACATTCCCATTCAGGTCTTTCATATTCTTACAGGATGATAGGCAAGGACTTTTAACACAGCATGCCAATATCCCGCAAACTCTTTCTCTCTCTCTCTCTCTCTCTCTCTCTCTCTCTCTCTCTCTCTCTCTCTCTCTCTCTCTCTCTCTCTCTCTCTCTCTCTCTCTCTCTCTCTCTCTCTCTCTCTCTCTCTCTAGTCCTCTTTCTCTTCTCTCCTTAATCTCCCTGGTATCGTCTGAGATGAGGTCTCTAATGACGAATAATTACTGTCACTAGCCCAATAGGAAGTTACAAATCAAGATGGCGCCTGTGTCTTGCTAAGTGTTGAGATCCGAAAGACTGACCGCCACAAATCTGTTACCCACGATCTGTTAATAGGGCTATTCCCCAATGTGATTTCGATCGGAGACTCTTCACATTCACCAAAACATTTTTGAACAGTCAGCACCCCTCCATTCCATCCTTTAACGCGTTGTCAGGTCTACAGGACTGTTTGCCCTTTCTCTTTATTTTTCTTTCAGTAATGCTTCATTTTCTTCTACCTCTTGTAAAACACTTCAATTTTTTCCATTGGTTTGAATAATGGGTTGTTATCGTAGCGCTACAGTAAGGTTGAGAAGCTGACAGTGGCCTTTGTGTTCCCACGCCCTCTGTTGGGCCTTGCAGAGGAGAAGTATGTGACGGTGCAGCCGTACTCCAGCCAGGGGAAGGATGAGATTGCCTTTGAGAAAGGGGCCATTGTTGAAGTCATCCAGAAGAACCTGGAGGGATGGTGGTTTATCAGGTAAGAGAGACTGTGGGGTTTTAATACTGTCATAACAGTGAATGACCTGCCAAACAAAACCATCTTCTGTTATTATGGCTCACGTTTACACACGCTCTTTATATCTCTCCCTCTCGCCATCCTTCTCCCTCTCATCCCTCCCTCCCTCTCTCTCCCTCTCTCCCACTTTCCCCTTCCCAGGTACCAGGACAAGGAGGGCTGGGCCCCGGCCTCCTACCTGAAGAAGGTAAAGGATGACCTTTCACCCCGTAAGAAGACGGTGACGGGACCGGTGGAGATTATTGGAAACATCATGGAGATCAGCAACCTGCTCAACAAGAGGACCCTGAGTGAGAGGGACGTGCAGGTGGAGGGCCCACCTGAGGAGAGTCCCCAAGTGGCTCGGAGGGAGATCAGTCTGCCCATGCCCTGCCCTGACTCCTGCCCAGGCCCCGCTCTGCCGGAGAGCAAGGTCAAACCTGAGCCTGCCTCCCCAGCCGTAGCCCGCATCGCTCCCCACAGGATTGAGATTGGTGAGTTGTCGCCGGAAATAATTCTTTTGGATTTGCATAACTGTATTTGTGAGTTGGAGAATGAACAGAACATATAGGTTTGATAATAGGATGTTATCAACTATGTCGCTTCACTGATTACAGTTTGAATGATTAATTCCTCCCTCCTGTTTTAGGCTCCCCAATCCTTAGGCAAAAGCCTCCTCCTCGAAGAGATGCAACGCTGGTCAGTGGCAAATATGTTTATCAATTCTAAATTGAATGTTTATATAAGTATCTGTATAAAGTTTTAGTGGCACCGTTTTAAGTACTGTGTGTGTGTGGTTGTCTTTACCCAGGGATTTCAGTTACCTTCTCTCCCAGAGCCCCCTACGGTTGAAGCAGAGTACTACACCATTGCAGAGTTCCAGTCAGGCATAGCAGATGGAATCAGTTTTAATGGAGGACAGAAAGCTGATGTAAGAATTTTTGTTGAATCTAAAATAATATAGTTTTATTGGTCTGAATTCCACTTGTTTTGTGAGAATGGCAGAATAGCTTGTGTGTCTGGATGTCTTGTTACTTAGGTGATAGAGAAGAACTCAGGGGGTTGGTGGTATGTCCAGATAGGAGAGAAGGAGGGCTGGGCTCCCTGCTCCTATATCGACAAACGCAAGAAACCCAACCTGAACCGACGAACCAGCACCCTCAGCAGGCCCAAAGTCCCGCCCCCAGCACCGCCAGTCAAGAAGCAGGATTCTGAGGAGACAGCACCTCCCAGCAGCCCTGGCTCTGAGGCCCCAGAATCCCCTGTGTCTCCTGGCCGACCAGTATACGAGGAACCAGAGTATGACGTGCCTGCCATCGGAGACCTGGACATGGAGTCTGAGTTTGAGTTCCTGAGGGGAGACGGCTCCTCGGTGGACGGAAAGAATGAAGACGCCTCCTCCTCTCACCTGTCCTCCAAGCCCTCCCCGGCCTCCTCCGTCCACAGCGCCTCCTTCAAAACGGACGAGTCGTTTGAGGACGTCTCCCAAGAGGCTGAAGAGGAGTCGGAGGCGGTGGAGGAGTGCATCTATGAGAATGACGGATTCAGGCCCTTCAGAGAGACGTCACATACACATTACAGTGGAGACTCTGACTCCCCCAAGACAAATGTCCCTTCAGAGACAAGCAGGCCAGCTAATTGTCACTCCACCCCAGGGGGCAGGAGAGCGAGCAAGAAGAACCAGCTGGAGCTCAATGGGAACCAGATTCCTACCAAGCCGGAGGGAGGAGCCACCAGTCCCAGAATCGTCTCCTCAGACTCCACCGCTGACCTCCCCAAACAGTCCAGGATGAAGAAAGAAAACAAGGTGGAGAGTAAGATGGCAACCACTAAGCCTAAGCCTGTGGTCAGACCCAAACCCCAGCTGGTCAAGAACTCCAGTGCCGAGAAAATGGACATCAGCAGTTTGAGAAGACAACTGAGGCCTACGGGGCAGCTGAAAAATGGCACCTCCAAGGCAACCAAAGGTGAAGACTCCGAGACAGCCTCAGTCATCTCCTCAGAGGACTCCTTCTCCTCCTACAGCACCTCCGACCTCTCCTCCACCTACTCCAAAGGCAGCCGGGGTGACTCAGACCTGGAGAGCTGTACCCTGTACCGCACCACAGACCCCTATGAGAAGGTCCAGGAGTCTGAGGTGAGCTTCCCGGGCGGGGTGGAGGTGGAGGTCCTTGAGAAGCAGGAGAGTGGCTGGTGGTACATCCGCTGGGGTGAGGCAGAGGGCTGGGCTCCCACCTACTACCTGGAACCTGTCCGGCAGCCGGACGACACGGCTGGGTCCGAGTCCGACGGGACCCCCACTAAGCCAGGCAGCCTGAGTAAGTCCAACAGCCTGGAGAAGAACGAGCAGAGGGTCCAGGCCCTTAACAACATCAACCAGAACCTGAAGCGAATCACCCCGCCCATCCCCTCCAAGCCACCAGGGGGGCTATCGAGGCCCTTGGGCCTGTTCAATGGCTTTCAGAAGCAGAAGAATGGGACCAAGCAGCAGTTGATGGTCCGTCCCCAGTCAGTGTTCATCTCAGCCCCCATCATAGACGCTCCCAGCCCTGTGGGGTCCCTCCGGAGGGGCGAGTCTCTCAACGCCACAGACCATCCCCGCTCCAGTCCCACTGTCAAGCGCAATGCCTCCTTTGATACACCTCCTAGAGCACCGGCACCAAAGGGTAACGCGGCATCATCCAATAGGAACACATCCAGTACGGGCAGCTCCGAGTTCTTGGGCCGTGGGCCTCAGAGAAACGACCTCACCACATCCACCGTGAAGCCCAAAACCATTGAGAAACACCACATCATCCACAACAACCTGAGAGAGTTGTACGTCTCCATAGCGGATTACCATGGCGACGAGGAGACCATGGGGTTCCCAGAGGGCACCAGTCTGGAAGTTCTAGACCGGAACCCTAACGGTTGGTGGTACTGTCAGGTTCTAGATAGTGGCAAGCCCAGGAAAGGCTGGGTCCCATCCAACTACCTGGAGAGAAAGCCATAGGACTAGACACTTACAGTGGATAAAGAGGTAGAGTTTGGGCCAGAGACTGAGAAGTTCAAGGTGAAACGTTTTACTAAAGGCATTATGAAGGCATTATGTTTGAATAAAAGGTAACAGGAATTTCCAACCTAGATGGCAACCTCTTTCATATCTAGCAGCAACAACAGTATCCCATATTAATTAACACAGAATCCCCCAGTGGAGAACTGCTTCTTGAAGAAGACATTTACAGTTAGAAGTAAGATGCCTTTACACCGCCCTATGATTAGAATTGAGCTAAAATCATTGCTAATAAAAAGATCCTTAAGTTGATTTATGATATTCTACTTTTCAGTTTTTTGCATGTTATAAAGATTTGTTCACCAACATTTTGGCCCTGCTTTACATGAGCATTTTCTCAATGTTTTGTATTTTAAAGATACAGTACGTCAGTCTATGCTTTTCATATTAAGAAACATCTGCATGTTTAGAAATAACATTTCTTGTGAGGATTCATGTTACTTAATATTTGTGTTGTTTGTAATTTTTTTTACACCATCTGGTCTTTTGCATCTCTTGTAAATCCCAATCAATGTTTTAAACCAATTCTCAGATGAGCCTATCATACACATTTTCAGTAACGTGTTTGAGAAATGTACTTGTTTCCCTTCTTGTTGATACCAATATTTGTGTCCTTAGAGACGGCTGCTGGTTGTCTGCCAACACCGTTGCTTATCCTCTTTCATATGTTCTATATTAATTTTTGCCCCAGGTTTCAGGAAACAAATATTTATTGAAAGTAAGTGGGATGAAATACAGTCATGAGTTCCTTTGAAATAGATTTTTTTACACAAACGATTTAAACTCAATCTTAAAGTGCCCCCTTGTGTTTGGAACATGTTAAAACAATCAAACAGTTTCAAAGTGAACGCTTCTTCAACAATGGGTTTTTATAATGCCTGACACAGATTGCTATGAAAAAAATTATTTGAGTCAAAATATTTTGATGTATGTATTACAATTGTGTAGATACGGGATATGAAAAATAAATTACCAACATATCCTCATTAACTTCCCTTGACGAGGGCATTATGTAAACTTATACTACAATAACTGGCAAACCTCAATTCTTTGAATGAAAACCATGCAGTTTCAGAAACTGTTCAGTTATGTTGAATCAATCCAATAATTACAAATCATTTCCATGTGTAAGCAACTATTCTTTCTTTCTTCTTCATTTTTACTTTGGAAAATGTTTACAGTATGTATTTGTAATACAATATGCTGCCTGTTTGTGGATGGTTTCAGTATAGCATAATGACAAATTAAGAATAATTCAAGTACATCATACAACTGATTAATGTTCAGTATGTTTTGTGTTGTATGAAATGCTTTAAGAAATTGAAATGAGGAATTGTGCAATAGGACGGACCCACCATTTCAGATTAGAGACATAACCTTGAATCAGCATCTGACCAGCATTTAGGATTCATATATGTACTTAATGTGTTTTTATTTTAAAGTGTGTAGCTTAAATGGGCCTCTGGTATTTGATATATGGTTGAAAATATCAAATCTGCATTAATTCATATCACAATCAGTAGTCATGACAAGTCATCTCACTTCAGTGCACAGCCAAAGACAGCTTATAAAAGGTTTTTAAACTCAGGTCCTGTTTATAAGCAGAGTCACTTAAGAACTTAATCATATTATATGTTGACCGTATATAACCAGAAGCCAGTGTTATAATGTTTGGCTAATTTATCAATAGATAAGATGGACGCTTTTTGTTCAACTAATTTCAAAACCATATAATTGAATTAATGAAGAGAATGATTAATTAACTTCATGCTAGATTGACCTAATGACTAATTAGTCCAGTACTCATTTGTGTGAAGGTTGGGCATCTATGTACAGCTCATTCCAGCTCATGTACAGTCTGCATTAAAGTGGTTCCCTATGTCAGACAGTGTGGTATGCTGATGTAAGTAGATATTGTCTTCAACAGGACAATATTTACAACCGACAGGATGAGTTGTGGTCCTCTCTTAGGCTGTTCCCTCCACTGGGAAACTGAGGCTAGACTTCTTCAACTTAAAAGAGAGTTACAGCTGTCTGCTCTGTTAACAGTGTGTGTCTCTGTGCATGTGTGTATACCTGTGTGTGTGTGTGTGTTTGTGTCTTCTTGCATGTGAGAGTGTGTGTGTGTCTTCCTACATGTTAAGAGTGTCTGTGTTTGTGTCCATGTAAGGGCATATGTCTGCACTTGCGTATGAGAGTGTGTGCTAAGGTTCGTGTTTTCACAGCTGTACACAGACTAAGTCTGGTGACTTTAAAGCGGAGGTGTGTGTATGATACAGTAGGTGCTTAAAAACATGCATTTTGTGCAAACGACCAAATATTTGCCGTTATCGTAAGGTGAGCATAGAACAGAGCTGATTAGCAGTGCCAGAGTATTAAAGAGATCTGATGCAAAACATAGGGGCCCAGAGGAAGGAACCCATCGAAAACCTACCTTCACATATCAAAACCAACAAAGATCAGTTCAGTTACTATCAGACATGCATATACTGTATGTCTACAAGGGGATTTTACTTGTTAACATGAGTGAAATGAGAAATTAAATGTTTTTTAATGCGACCTTAAGGTCCATATATTATTTACAGATGCCACAATATGTGAATTATAATGTTCTATGTTTTTGATCCTTGACTTTCTGGCTCCTTTTGATAGTGAAGTTTGTCTATGTGGTGCTAATAACTTGTTTTCCTCTGTTGAAAATAAATTATCAATTTCATGCCCAGTGCTTTAACTTCCACTATATCTGGTTTGTCCTCAAGAGGGCAGCACAGCCTTTAGGCAGATCAGGGCCCCATTGTCCTTCAGAAAAGAAATTAATTGCCTGTCTCTCTGCTGCTGGTGAACATCTCATGCTAAATTCAGCCAGCATCTGAACTTTAATTCAATTACATTAATTACCAAACATATATTTGTGGCATTTTACTTCTCAATTGGATACGGACAGTTAGAGATAGACAGTAAGGGCAGGAACAAGTTAGGGCCCGGAATCTAACCCATGGCCCGAATTGGGCTGGAATTAAACCCGGGCCCCTGCTTTAAGGTTTCAGCCCATATGGTAGGTTTGCGCCCCCAAACAAGGACACAGAAAAGTGCTTTCTGAGGCCAACATCTGAATGTCCAGAGGCTGATCTCCCCTACCCTCGTGGTCACAACAGAATACAAGATGCTCTCTTCTTCTATGATTAATGGATATCTGGTTGAACAAATATACTTTTCTGCTACATCACACTCACAAGACACAAAATGGCTTCCAGTCCAGGTTTCTTGGTAGAAGGAAGCCTAGGTTCACTCAGAGGTCCGAGTGGAAAGTGTCTTGTGTGTACAAAGCATTGAGATATACAGTATTCATGTCACTTTTGCAAAATGTGTCTATGTATCGCTCCTCACCTCATAGAATTGGTGGTCATAAGCAATGGTCGCTGCCGCCTGTTTCATGTCCAGATGTCATGGTCGGTCTTTGTGCGTATTGGAGCGCTGTATAATAGTGGTGTTAGCCAGGCTAGCAGGGTAGTAAATAACTGATGATGCTAACCCAGGCCAGGTCTACATGCCTATGCTCTAAACAGTCTCTGTGTGAGTTACAGCTGTTTACTGAAGCACTCTGCTTTGTTTTTTATATGCTGGGAAGTTACCCAAGAATACTACTGTGCAGAATCAACTGACTGGATATTGAAATGTAATTTTCTATTTGAGAAGTTGAAAATATAGCTAAAGCTGTAATAGCCTAAGCGTTATCATTCCTTACCTTACAGTTTTTTTATTGTTTAGTTAGGATGGGCATATTTGTTATTCTCCCAATGTCATAAGAAGAAGTCCAGATAAATCCTAACTTTGACCACATCATAAAACTTTATTGAAAGTCACATCCATCTGACTCACACAGTGAACATAATTGCAATTCAGAAATTCATAGTAATCAACCACTGAGTGGTGTTTTGTGTACTGTAAGCAATCACATAGCTAATGGTCCTTACAAGTTTTCTAGTAGCTTTTTTGCAGGCTTAGATTTGACTGGACTCTCAATATTTTGTCCCAATTTGACTATTAAAACTGTGGTGAAACATTTTCCATAATGCCACTCTTCATATTAATTTACTGATCAGCATTCAGCACATTACAATAATAGGCTGTAAAACTGAATCAACTGCAGAAGAAACAAAATCAAAAAGTGTTCAGATTCAACTTTTTATCTGATGAAACACTGTAATAATAATTTCTAATAAGAAGTCAAATAAAAACAAATGCAGTGCCGTACAAATTGTTGCCACCTCAGTGACAATACAACGTACAAAACATTTACAAATATCATCAGACATACATTGAAATACTGAAAACAAAACTGTGATAATTCATTACAATAGAATAGACTTGACAAAATAAATATATTTCATATTACACTGTAGAGTAGCATCAGTATTTTAACCATATTATCTTTAGTATATTCTCAAGTCAAAGTATGTCTAATTTGGTCTGACAAATAAAACCTCACCAGTAGAAAAGAAAAAGCAGAACACGTCCAAAGCGCAGTAAAATTCCAGTATTATGTAATGCAGTTACATACTGTAGGGGGCAAGGGTTAGTTGGACAGTTTATAACAACAGCACTGAATAACTTCATACAGTTATATTATGCACATTAAATTGTTGGCTTTAAATTGAAGTGTATGACCAAACAAAATTCACTTTACAAAGCAGCCTCTGACATTGTACTAGTGGGAGGGTGAAGAAGGAGAGGTCTGACCCTGAACATCAATCATACTGGACATTAACCCCACAGTGGGGTATCTGAGCTTGTTTCAAGGCACAACAAACACTACTCCTACATTATACTCTAATCCAAATAAGAGAGGGAGAAGGATGAGATGAGTTTGAACACCATGGACAAATGTGCCACATCAGATTCACCACCATTCAGAATATCACTGTGTTTCTCAAACCTGAACAATGGCTTGTTTTACCTGCAGTAACCTCTAACATATATATGACCTTGTTTTCCATTACGCAAAGTTGTGAAAATGTGCTTACGAGACAAAAAGCTGCATTTAGGAATTTTAATTGAAAAGTCTAAAGCTCACAAACAACAATGCAACCATAACCAGCTAGATACAGATAACCTTGTGCCATGGCTAACACATTTGAATACACAAATTAGTTTGTCGTTGTGCAAACACTGTATGAGCACATCTGACAATATGTTTGGGTGGGTGTTCTCTGTCTCGCCTTTCCTTTACAAAACTAATACTGAACACGTCTTTACAAAAACACAGAAGCACATGTCCTTGCTAATCAAATAACTGGCTAAGAAAACCTTAGGGTAGCAAACATTTAAACTTCATTGCTCTGAGAAATACCAAACAGACCTGTGGGATAATAGAAGATTCTAGGCTGGTTCATCTCATAATGACAATGGTTCAATATACAATAAGGCATTTAAGAAATGATATTCCACATAAATATGGATGCATTTTACCCTAGACATTTTTGTCCTCATCGCAACCATAAAACAGACTGGTAGCCGGCCACATTTGTTAGGGAGAGTGTCAGGACGTTGGATGTACAACAGTCGAGCCTTCAGAGAGTCGTGATGTATCTCTGCCGTGGCTCTGAGTGAACGGTTTCTGTGCGCTGGAGGCTGTGCAGACGCTGAGCCAAGGTGCCTCTCATCTGGGGCTCATCTCTCTCCGTATGCATGCAACATCCTCTTTCCCTCTCCCCCTCATTGATTTACATCCACTTTCTTTGTGACCTTCTATGGTGACTCCATTCACACCTTCTTCTTCTTCTTCTCTCTCTCTCTCTCTCTCTCTCTCTCTCTCTCTCTCTCTCTCTCTCTCTCTCTCTCTCTCTCTCTCTCTCTCTCTCTCTCTCTCTCTACCTCTCTCTCTCTCTCTCTACCTCTCTCTACCCTCAAGAGTTCCAGTGAATTGTCCCACACCTTCTTCTTCTTCTTCTTCTTCTCTCTCTCTCTCTCTCTCTCTCTCTCTCTCTCTCTCTCTCTCTCTCTCTCTCTCTCTCTCTCTCTCTCTCTCTCTCTGCACCACGCTATTGTTCATAGACTGGGGAGAGACAGGAGGCATGTGGGTGGGTTTATAATGAAACAAGACCCCTACGGAATCAACTTCCTGTGGGTTTGCACTGGTGGAAAAACCCAAACACTCATTGTCAAAATAAATTCCAGCACCATTTGTGCTCTCTTATGCAACACTCAGGGTACACTTGCTTCCGTCCAATCATGGTGTGACTACTTTAATCCCAACAGTTGGTTTATTTTTCCTAGAGTCTCATGATAGTGGCATACCTGAATAACCTCCATAGTGCGGTAAAAACAACAAACGTTTTCAAAAGCTGACTACCAACAGTTCTGATATACAGTATATATTCATACACATGAAAGTCCAAGTTCCTCATCTTCTGTCATTTTGAATTGTAGAGTTGTTTGTCCTGAAAACAGGTATGGTCCTTGCTTTCAGGACAGCAACAGATCCTAAGCAAACAAGGCCATTCATATGGCTTGTATTTCTCTCCTCCCTTTAGCATTGTTAGCATGTGTACAGCATGTGTGCTGTATGTCTGTGGAGAACCTCACCCCCCCTGGAGTGTCTGCGGGATGTTCTGATGGCCCCGCAAGTTAACCGTGTCACGACGTAAGACATGTCTATGAAGGTCTTTGACAAAACCTACACGAGTGCAGAGTTTGGCTCCGCCTCCGTTTACGTGCTCCTGTAGGTCTTTATGATGTCTTTGATTGTCCTCCTGCAGATGGGGCAGCAAGCGTTGGCCATCTTCTTGAGCTTGAGGCCACAGGCGTAGCAAAGACACATGTGACCGCAGGCATACAGCACAGTGTCCACCATGTTCTCATAGCAGATGGTGCACTCGTCACTCCACGACCCTGAGCACGATGGGAAGGTAGGGGATTCTGGGTGGCTGGAAAAGGGAGAGCTGGGAGTCGTACCTGTTGGAGAGGTTAGATCATTAGTCGTTCCATATATACAGTGCCTTTCAAGGACATCCTGGTAACAGCATACACAACTGTACACAATGTAACAGCAGTAATGGTATACTATTTACTTGCAAAAAATGAATCCATTAACAGTAAAAAATGTTGCCTTTCATGGTTATTGTATGTACACTTTATAGACACATTATTTTCCCAAACAGAGGAAGATAGAGAGGAGAAAGGGGAGAGGGATCATGGGACTATACTGTAAATATAGACTTTTGTTAGAGTTGATGTACAGAAAGAAGCACGACAGTATGAAGAAGGTCAATTACGATACATAATAGAACCAATGACAGATAGAAAGAGAAATGAGAGAGGGCTGGAAAAAAAGGAAATATGTCACCTGTAGAGCTGCTGAAGGGGGGAGGGTAGCTGGCGTTGAGGTTGGTGTTGAGGTTGATGTTGAGGTGCGTGTTGAGGTTGGGCTCAGAGCTGCCACTGCACATGAGGGTGGGGGTGTTGGGAGTGCAGGACGGAGAGCTGGGGACAGAGGGCCCTCTGAGATCCGTGTGTAGGGACGTCCCTGGGAAGAAATGGTGCAAAGTCAAATGCCATCCTGGTGAAAATGGCTTCTCTCGGTTGAGTCGATTTCAATCACTAAACCGGATTTCAATCGACGCTGACAATGAGCAGAACCTATGTGCCACGTCAGTGCCTGTGTGAGAACGTGCACGAGGGGCCGTGCAGACCTGCACACACACACATGCTGACTGGAGATGTGTGTACGTGGTGTGTGTGGGAGTCTGTGAGTGAGTCAGACACTGACTGTCCCTGTGGGCAGGAAGCAGTCTCAGCTTGGTTGCCGTGTCTGTTCTGTACCATTCCCTTTCTGCTCCCAGCACTCAACCTCACGTTGGCATAGGTCTTCATACTGGCAGCTCCCTTCAGGACAATAGCTGTGTCTATTCCAAATACACAGACCTAGTATGTCTGGTTGGCACTCGACAGTTCTATTGACAGTGTCCTTCAACTGTCGATTGTAAATCAGCAAGGAAACTGTCAGTTGCCTGGCGTAACAGGTCTCTTATGTGGCCAATGGATAAACACTTTAGATACAGCCAAACAAATGAGACATGATTTCCCCATTTGATTCAGTACCCTCTACCTCCATATCTCGCTGTAAGGACTTGACTGATTTCACTAAGATTAAAAGCAAACAGATAGTCAAACTAGAAAGAAAATCCATTTGAGACACATTCTCATAAACCCTATAGCTATGACAAGAATGTACACAAGCTGATGTGTACTGTAACAGGCACTAGTGCTATAGAGAGGAGCCAGTATTCCTCCCTGTAACTAGACCACCCTAACAGGTGATCTCTCAGTTTCAATCTACATAAACAACCCTTGTTAGTCTTTTCAAACTGAGCTTCATATGGTGGCCAGGTTTCTGCCTGAAAAACTGAACTGGGTATTGGAGAATGGGAGGAGGAGAGGGAGAGCAGGGTCAGGTATTGCTATCTAAACCTTTTTAATGGTTAACTATGCAATCTTTTACACACATTCAGACACCCGTTCAATGCAGACCCTTCATTCGATGCGGGTAAGGGTCGGAGGCAATCCATCTCTCACTTGTCATCGTTTGCATCCTCTCTCAGAACAAGACACAGAGGGCTCAACCATGTTCCCGCCCTCATCTTAAGAAAGTGACAAATGGGTATGCTACGCACATTTTATACTTTGCCACATGTTCAGCTATACACCAAATTCTTCTAATTTTGCTAGCGTAAGACGTCACGTGTCTGGAGTCTTTGCGGTTCCTTGTTCACAGCCACAACAGACTCCTACAGTGTTGATAATAGAACTTTACACCCTTAACATGACCTCTGAGTCTTTCTTCACAGCTGTTAGTAAACATCCTGGTCACCTCTAAAAGTAGATCAGATGCCCTTCATGTCTATTCATAACCCCTTTCATCTGAGCCAGCTTTCACATTTGACCATCATACGAATGGCCTCGTGGCCCTTTCATCTGGAATGGGCAGCCTGTGAATGTGTTTGGGTATGCAAGCAGAGCGGGAGGTCTGTGTGTGGAACCAGATAAATCCACAGTGGTTATGTAGTCTATGCATGCCGGCTTTCACCACATACTTATCTACATGAGGGATCTGTGCCTATGTAATGGACTCTTTTTTTGGTGACCACATCGTTATTGAAGAGATTTATAGCATTTCACCACACAAATGCACATGCAAACAGATTCACAGACAGAACCATTCAGATATGCACAGGTATACAAAAGGGCTCCGGTTTTATTAGTGTCTGTAGACTCAATCATGTTTGGTTCTACTAAGATATTCAAAATGACTGAATAAAAATGAAAGACATTACAGACTGGATGACCCAGAAATATTCGAGGAACTCCCATCTGGTCTATTTCACAACCACAACAACACCCGCCACTAAAAACTGCCACTTTCCGAGGTGGCTACATGTTTCCACGGCAACGAACAGTGTGCCGGTAGCAAGTGGGTGGAATGGGACGTCACGAATGTGCTCCCCACAGCTATGGCGGCTAACAAGGCGCGCTCGCTCCCTCCTCAGTGTCTCTAGGTGACTAGGAGATAGACAGAGAGAGAGAGGAGACAGAGGGTGAGAAAGAGAGAATGAGGGAGAGGGTGAGAGAACGAGAGAGAGAGAACACGAGGAAGGGAGGCCTGCCGTTAGAGGGACATGGCGTGGGTGGCAAACCCGATGTCTGAAGACTGCAATTATATTGTAATAATGCAGATGGAGGGCAACATAAGCAGCAGCTAGATCCAGCATCCCACTCCTGATAGATGATGCTAGCTGGCTGGCTGCTCTGGGCCCACGCAGGCCAGAAATAACCTCCTCAGCCCTCAGCCCCAGTCTGACACACCACTGGAGAAGAGAAGAGAGAACAGGTTATGGCAAAGAAAGGGGAACACGAAATTTAATAACAACTAATCGTAGCCCAAAATCTTTTATTGATCAGATATTAGGAAATATTTCGTTTCTCTTTGATCCAGTATTTTGAAAGGATTCAAACGGATTGAGTCAGAATCCTCCTCATTAACAAGTTGGCCAGAACACAAAGCCAGGCTGGGAGAACAGGGTATTCAAACCCGGCCTGATGACAAATCAACGGAGCTTGTTAACAAACTCAAGAGCACTCACATCTGTGCTTACAGGCTGCAGGCTGCATCACAGCCAGTTCAGATCGGAGTGATAAATTGCAGAATAAGACTCCATCAAATGGATGGCTCTACAAACAGGGTGACTTTGAGACAAACCAGACACCGTGCCTGGTGCCACTGAATCACGAAATATACATCATCTATGTTCGTTACTTTGTTTCAATCTGTAAACAGTCATTTCAATTCAGTACAATTCAGTTTGTAGTGGAGAATCTCCAGCAAAAATAACCTCTTCTCCTGTTCTCTGGGTGTGGTGAATAGCAAGGCTGCTTACAATACACTTCCACTCTTGAATCAAGTGAAATACTGTAGCAGAATCACTGAAAAGCCAAGTGAAATGAAATACGACTTAAGCCTCCATATCTTGTCATTAATTCCAGCACCCTGGGCTGTCAGACGTTATTTATGGCATGTTATGATTCGGGTAATTCATCATGCGGGGGTCCTGAAGCCCCTCATCTGCCCCCCGGTCTATAGGCCTGGCACTACAAAAACAGTGGGAGATGGCTTCAGTCAGTCCTACTGTACGTTTAAGTTCTCAAGACATAATGGCCTGCCATTCGCTGTGCTAGACTGCGCATCATCTGTTAAGTCTAAACTGGGGACAACTCGCAGCTACTGTTTGGGTGAGATGTGGTTTGACTAACAGTAACGTGTTCAACAGCATTTGGTTCAGTGCCATTCCATGTTCCATAATTCACATATGCCTCCTCATAGTCCTAATCCTATCAATCCATACAATTCCACAGTCCATTTTATTTGAATACCAATAAGTGGCCCTGTGGGAAATTTCCATTTGTTAAAGTCACATTCAATCCTAAATGATACTAAATCGAGAAACTGAGAGCAAGTGAAGATTGAGCACTTGCCTTCATTATTAAACTGTGGGTGGAGAAGAGAAGTGCCAAGAGAGATGTGCAGCTCAGAACAGAGGGAGAGGAAAACTATTTCATGACTTGGCTATGCAGGAATTCAACCTCGGCAGGTTATTCAAGGATCAGGCTCTGCAGTAATTAATTCTTAATGGAAAAAGCCACTTTGAACTGGGAGGTTAGTGCTTTCTAAAGTCAATTTCATAGAAACCTGACATAGAGATCAAAGATGAATTTGAACGGTTTCAAAATGTCCATTAGCAAGGCACATTTTTGTTCACCTAGCATTAATGTCAAGATTTCAAATTCAAATCTGTGTTAATCTAATGAGAGGCTAGATTTGTGAGAGAAAAGTATTATTATACTACAATAATATACTTTCAATTATTATAGAATTTTTTTAAATGAGTCAAACTTACAAAGATACAGGCATAGAGAATTTCACTCACCTAGGATCCTGAGTTGTGTGAGGACTCCATGAAGGCCAAAGAACATCCAGAGAGGTCTGGAGTTGTCCACACACACCTGCATCCCTGCGTTGACCCCATTCTGGCTGAGCAGGACTTCCCCCTCACTGTTCACCACGAAGCCCAGGATGTCCCCACTGTGCAGGGGTGCTGCGACCCGGCACACGGCCCAGAACTCCTTCCTGTCCACCAGGGCCTCGGGGTTGTAGGGCAGGTCACTGGGCCGCAGACAGCCTGGGTCACATGACGTCACGCCGTAAGACAGGGAGCCCTGGCGCACGGCCGACCCCGCCTTGGTCACCTTGACGAACACGCTCTCGCCAGGGCGGGGCGGGCGGCTGGTGAACACCAGCGTCCTCTCCCCCTCGCCACTCCTGGGCTCCAGACGCACCGCCGTGTGCTCGTCGGGCAGCGCGGCGTGAGCGCCGTGGAGCGGGTGGAAGTGCAGGTCGCTGTCCAGCAGGGGGGGCAGGAGAGAGCACTGCTGGGAGTTCTGGGAGTTCTGGGGGACGTGGCAGGAGGAGGTGGAGGAGTGGAGGGGGTGAAGGCGTTCCTCCGACCCGGCCTCCTCCTCCTCCTCCTGCAGCTCCTGCTGCTGCTGCAGGCTGAGGTCGCACAGGCTGATGGAGAGGCGGTGGTCATCGGGGTCCCGGCGTAGCGAGGTGCGGTGGGCGGGGGTGAAGGAGCGAGGGTGGAGGCAGTCCAGAGGAACCATCTCACTGTCTGTAGACAAGACAGAGTTAAGCTCTTTAACGTGTGTTTTCCTATAAAGGATATTTTGATCAAATATTGGGATATATATCATGAAGCGTAGCACCGCTACTTTGGAGTATGTGCATTTGCATATTTTTCCTCACTAAGAGAAAACATTTAGCGCCCAGAGATAAACAAATACCTACAGTACATGTTGGTGTGTTCCCTAGTTGATGTGTTAATGGGCGGACATTGCTGGGGGGCAAACACCATATCACTATAAAGATAACCGCTTCATGTACCAGCCACAACATGCATGATTCAGCTGAAGCCATCATAATGTCCGTGAAGCGCAACTGATATCTGAGAGCTACAGTTGTAAGCGCTAGAGTCTACTCATCCCAGCTGTCCACTCACTACAGCTGAACCACACCTAAGCACGGTGAACTTGGATTCCACCCTGTATAGCCATCCATTCCCAGCTCACCAACTCTGTCGTAGAGAACCAAACTCCTCGTATCCACACACACAGTCTCGATGGAATGTTATGAAGGAATGCACCCGCAATTAGAGACCGGGATCTGGAACGTGGATTTTGTAAAATGTACTATATGAAAAGCCTGTGGTTAATAATATTTTATTGGAGCCCTCGCTCATTTGCAATGACTAATCAAGCCACAATAGCCTCATTATTCTTTTCAAAGAGAGGCACATGTCAACTCTAAACAAGTTGAAACCATGTGAAGCTAGAGGTCTATACTTCACATCCCATACAGCGGCCACAACTAAATTCCCGCTATATAAGTACTGTAATGTGCCTCACCTTCAAAAAGTATCTGTATGTGTCTAGGTGTTAAAGGCATGGTCCTTTCCGGTCACTGAGAAGAAAATACATTTTTAAAACACCGCAAATATCAGCTTTCCTTTGGCCGTGCCACAACTCAATAAATCACCTGCTGCGGTCTAATTTAGCTTGCTGTTGAATGTAATCCAAACAGCAGTTCATAGATAGAGAAAGCCAGCCAGCCAGTCTGTCCAGGCCGAGGCCCAGGCTTGGGTGGTAGCGACAAACTGAGGTGCATCATAGCATGCTTTGGGAATCAGCTGCCAAAATTAACTTGGCCCTCCAAACGTTGACTAAAATTAGCCCCATTGGACATGTGAGAGGAGTGCGAGGTAGTGGCCAGGGGTTGACTGAATGACAGAATGGCTCGGAGTCACTTCATGGATTTGGAAGGATGAATAAATGGAAGCGTACTTCCAGAGAGTACACATTTCCTTTCTCATGCTTATTATTCTGCCTAACCAATTGGGCAGTACTATACATACACAAAACTACTTCACAGGCTCGGCCATTTTATGATGTCAAATGGTATGTTCTTGTGTAGGTGACTATGCTTAGCAGGCATTTGCTGCTTGATTGAGTGTCCATCCGCCTCATCTCTCTCCCTTAGGAGAGAGAGAAGCTCTGCCACCTCAACCCTTTATCATGCATGGCCAGCACATCTCCGGTCCCAGATAAACTGCTTGACCCTAATTACTTCCCTTAGTCAAGAGTGCCCACAAACAACCACCAGGGTCAGAGAAGTAGCTGCCTTATCTACTTCAAGGCAAACTTAGCTGAAATTGTTTGCGAGATAAAACGAAGCCTAAAGATAATGTTGCCTGTGCAGCCTCCTGCCTCACACACGCAGGCTCCTCAGTCGTCTTCAGTATACAGTACGTCTGGTACATTAGCTGTGCCAACAGTGCAGTATTATACAGTAGCTGTTGGAGTGTGTTGGAGGTCATGATACCTTCCTGTTTCCTGTTTGATTAAAATGGAAATGAAGGGGTAACAGGTACACGATGCACTGGAGCATGTCACAATAATGAGATCCATCCTGCCAACTCTCATCTATTACTGGGTTTCAGTGCAAGAGTTTGTCTGTGCGTGCAAGCAAGAGATGCAAACAATTGTTTTTATTACATCCTAGAGCATCACTAACTGCTTCCACTGTCTCAGTTTCTATCTCCTCAGCCTGGGTGCTTTGGGTAAAATCCCTTGTCGCTGTTTGATATTTATATTAATATCATTCCAATGGCACATTTACCACGGCAAAATGGAAAAATTCTGTCTTGGCTCAAACTAAGGCTGTTTTATTGCAGCTGACACTAAGCCAAGTGTGATTAACATGGGAGCTGAGGGTTTCGAGTTGGGTTCCTCTCAGATGGAGTGCTTTGTGTTTCACTGGCTCCCCTCATTAAAGTGTCAATCATACACAGACAGGTGCAGGCTTGCATCATTTGTCCTCTGATGTTGGTTTGAAGCTATTGTGTCGGAAAATGAAGCGCGGCATTCATTGTGGTCTTTGGTTTTTACTGATTCATTTGGCCACACTTAAAATAGGGCTTTATAAGAATAATGGTGATTAGACTCAACTTAACATTTTAAAGTGCAAGTCCTTGAAGTTCTTGAATGGGAAGAGAACATTTTAATCCCATTTTCAATAACGTCAGAAAACAATGGCAATGATTAAGTGTGTGAATTCCTTATGTGAGTCTCTGAATAGCTGTTTAAGGTACAGTACACAGCATAGCCAGTTCTATTAACAATTAAACAAACTAAGCATTTCTGTGAGCCATCAAACACTGATTGAGCTTTTGGGTTTCAGTCACTGTTTGTCAGTATTGACGGACAACTAGTGAGTCCTAAAAGTCAGTCCAGGATTATTAACCATATATAACTATGTCTGGAGGGGGCTTTTGGGAGAGGTGAGGTGCCCCTTAGCTGACAGAAGCATGACCAACCAAGTGGAGTGAGGAAATGGAAACTGAGAGACTCAGTCGCCACAAACTAGTTAGACCAGTTGAGGACTGAAATGTGAAACTCTGGAAAAGATATGGAGGTAGAACTTAGAACTTGTTTCAGTCAATACATGTCCTACTCTGTCTGAATTGACATCCAAGGTGGACTTTAATCTTAAAACAGGCTTGGAAAATTTATATTTTTCCAGGTGTCTGTAGCTTATGTACAGTAGTTCTGTTTGTTGTACAATTAAGTCCAGGTAGAATGATCAGTTGGAGGGAGTAAAGTAATAATAATTTTGAGTTTAAAGTTTAATAAGCATTTTTCTCATTCACTTGGATGGATCTACTCAGGCTGTACTCAAACAAGCTAGTCCTGTCTCTCAAACTCAAAACAAGAACAAGAACAAGCAAAATCCAGATGATTCCTGACCCCTGTATTTCTTCATCACTGCCATGCAAAATATGGATCTGAATGAGTCTCAGTATTACTTAGTGGGAGAGTTTTGCAGGTATCCTTTTTTAGTCTTCCAAAAACGCCAGAGTGGAGCCTTGCGTGCAGCTGGGAGCAGCCTGAGACTGCTTGATTCATTCCTTAGCATAGTCTAACTGGATTAGGGGGCTTTCGGGAGTTTTAGCGAGAGTGTGGCTGCAACCTCCACAAGGTCAGTGTTCCCTAGTGTTAGGTGTCTGTGTGTGTGCGTGTGAGCGGTGGGATTTGCCATAAGTATGCATGGCTAGAGGGCCTCGGCGCTGTCCAGAGTGAGTGAGGTCATCCATCAAGAGAGAAAGAGAGAAAGGGGTGAAGGAAGGGGGGGGAAGGGGGGAGGGGGCTCTCGGTCCCAAAAAGGAGATAAAGGGGCTTTTGCTTATCAAGAGAAAAAAAGGAAGGGCCCTTGGGAGAATCCACATCGATGAGCTTTTAAGGAGTGGTATCCTAGCTTAGATAGTGGCAGGAGGGTGGGACTGTATGTGGGGGGGTGTGTGGGGGGGTGTGCGTGTGTTTGTAAATGTTTGCATCATGGAAAGGGTGTGGAAGGGGATTGGAAGGGTAGATGCTTGGTATTGACATGTATGTACATGCCGTCTAGGTCTATTTGAATGAACTCCGATACTCCAATATACCAAAAGTAACAGGAGATACGTAGCGCTTTTGCGAGACCAAGTTGAAATTCTTTGGTTGGGTGCCAGAGGCTTCCTCTAGAAAGAGTTGCAGGTTGATACATTGCTGCTTGAAAATAAAGGGTGCACTTTAGGATGACACAAGGGAACAGTGAATGTCCCATCTATTATACTGGATTTATTTAGGCCTAAAATGTTTTGGGTTAAGGGTGAAGGGTTTTGATATTTTCAATGGATAAATGTTTCTTCAACTTTTCGTACATGTTTGATCGTTCCTATTTGAATTTGAACATTGGATATTTATGCTGTATTGTATGGGCTATGTCTATTTGCATAACCCTTTTTACGGGCTTCGTAGCTTTCTACAAGTAATGGCTTCAACTGGCTCTTGTTGTTAAAAATGTTCAGGGATAGATAATGTTTCCTTAATTACAGTCTCATCTCATGTAATGGCCAAGAAGAGACACGGATGAACCCCAGAGAAAGCTGGAACCTTCTCGAGGTCTCTATGATACTGGATTCTCTGGCCATGTGAAAGTGATTAGGTTCTCTCTGAAGGCTTCTCTCTGTATAGGCAGAGCCCCCCAGATTCTGACCTGACAGAATCCATTACTATTTCCATTATGATTTCACTGCAAATCTGGTCGATTCCATCCGGACTTGAGGAGCAACAGCCTGCCTGGAGACATTTATTTTTGTTTAACAAATCAAATACATTTGAAGCGCTGAGGTCATTTGAAAAAGAGCTCTCTCTCAAATACGCATACTCTATTGTAGCTCACGTATATAAATGGATTGCAAATAAAGTTGAAGGAGAAACATTCTTTCCAAATTTGTAACTGTAAAATTTACTTTAATCCAAGTTAGATGAAAGTACTATTTATTTCATGCTTTGTTATATGGCAATGATTATACCAAAATTGTCCCTTAATCCTTGGGATATCACCTTTAGTATTCATCATTTCCAAACATCCACAAACCTAACTTTCTCAAACCTTCATAAGAACCTTACCAAAGAAGGTAACGATGCAGAACTTTATAAACATCAGCAACCTGCAAGTTCTTTTTCCCAAAATCCAAATGCAACTCTAATCATGTTTAAATGTCCAATCACTGAGACAGACAGCATTTGTCCATGATGAATGACTGTGATCAGTAGGCTCAGGCAAAACAGGAGAGAAAGAGGGAATATACAAAGAAAGGAGTGGGGTAGTGAGAGAGAGTGCAGGGCAGTATGATTCATGATTTCAACCTGATTCTGCCACAAAACTCCTGCTCAGTGAATTAGCAAAATGTTTATATTATGTAGACACTTAACATCCCGTCCACCTCTCCCTCTCTTGGACAACTGGCTAGACTTTGAACAGATGAGTATGCACATTGTTAGTTCCTCTCTAAACTACAGTTTTATTACTTTTGGACGATACTCTCTCTGTCCCAATAATTAGAAGTATTAGTACAGATTCGTCTCACCGAAAATTAGTCACAAACCTCACGAACTTCCATCAATCATCACCCTGTTCCAAGTCCTGTTCCAATCCACTAAGCTTAGTTGTTCCAGCCAATGAACAGTACACTGCACACTACACATCATTTATCAGAATAAATACATGAAAATATTTGTATTGAATTTAGTTTAATGGCTTAAGTGTTGCTGGAATATGCTCAGTCGAATGGTACTGTATTGCTAATGCTTCAAGAAACTATTTTGTCTCACCCTTGCAGAACAGACCAGCTTAGTCTAACTCGGTATGGCTGGCTGGCTTACGGGCTGGTTGGTTGACTGCTGTAACTTGATTGTACCTATCGGATCTTTTGTGATTTAAAGCTATTTATATTCTCTGATTAAGACCATCTGCAGCCATTAATAACATCCCTAGTGATGACATGTGAAAGAAAGAAAATCCTGTGTCTGCAAATGCTTACAAAACTAAACACAAAAAGATAGAGCTACATAATAGCAACCAGCCGAGCTCCAAAATGTATTTTTGCATTAAAACAGCTTTTTGTAAAAGTGCATCCATAAAACTGATTAAATCTGATCAAAAGTTTGTATGATGTGAGGGCCCTTGTCTCAGCATTTCCCTTCAATGCCTCTGAAAATCTGGCCACTATTTTTGAATCCTCACTGATGACTACAGGGACAGATGTTAGCTATCCTTAGCTTCAGGCCTCACTTACACTTTGTCAGTGATAGTGACTCATTTTACTTCAGTAAACAAACTTATTTCTCTCAGCGACCCACTTTCATCAAAAGAAACATATTCACTGATGAACAAAGTGCAATATTTACCCTGTAAGCAAGCTAGCATACCTGTGACCCACTGATATCACAAAGACTCATTGGTTCATCCAAAAAGTGTGTATGCTTAGACCACAATCATCTCAAACATTCTGTTTCATCTTGAGAAACAGATGACTCATTCAGTGACATGAATTTGGTTTTGGTTCCCATACACCTCCCTAGAAAAGCAGCTACTTTATCTAAAACAAGAAGGGGGACTTTTTGAAAATATTTTTAGACAGCAACATTTGTTTAGACAGCAGTTACTGTTGCCTTCAATATAACAATACCTGTGATAAGCAACCATAAAAACAAAACAAAAGCACCAACTTATTATTGTAAGGAAATAGCCATTTGTTCCCCCTCTTTTCCTTCTGAAAGCACATAGCTATGTATACTATTGCTCGCAGGAACATTCTGAATAGATATGTCATTCAAGCAAATACTGTACAATGTGCTGAACGAGCTTTGAAATACCCATTCTGTATGAAACATAATGTAATGTATGACAGGAAACCTTTTCCAAGTCTTTCTAAAGGTCTTTTGATGTGTTCCTGCATGGTGCCTTGAGCCAGGAGGTCTGTACCATGCAACAAGCATACTTACTCTGCCTGTATTGATATCTGTGCTAGTAGGACGAGTGTGATGATGTAACAGATCTTTCTTAAAATTGCATGGGCAGCATTGTTGGTCTGGACTGCCCCCTCCCCCCCACCCCCCAAGGCTCAGTTTGATTCCAGCAGATTCATTTAGCTGCCCTCGTTATGCAACAGCATCTCAGCTTTCAAGCAGTCTCACCAGTCTGTGGCTCACCTCTGACTCCCTGCATGGGTGGCTAGCTACTGAGATCTGCTTCCTTGGTAGCAGCTTAGACAGGGAACAACAGTGTGCCTGAAACCTCCTCGAGGGGCCTGAACGAGACCCTTTCAAAGCAAGTGCAACTGCACAAGCACCGTTACTAACATAAAAAAACAAGGTCGAAGGAAAGCTTATGAGTGCATTAAGGGAACAAATGGTGAGTGTTTGGTGAAAATGAATGTGACATGCTTCAACAATGTGACATATATCAGCGTTTGTATTTTTAATGTTTTGGCGGTATCAAATGAGTTTAACCTTTAAGTATTTTCATTCCGAATCGTCATCTTTATCCCCTTATACAACATAACCCTGCATTTGCCCATTTCTCCAAACATCAGTCAAATCCCTCTATCATCAGGAAGGATATTCATTTTTAGAACAGCGTGGTTTCCTAAGGCCTGGTGCTGCACTGAAGAACTGCAGTGGTTACACTAACGTGCCCTGACATGTGATCAGGGACACTTGAAAAATCAATCCATCAAATAGGAGAGGCAGAGTAGCCACCTATTCAGAGACAGGACATGAGCAGCTACAGCCTCGCACCAACACTGGGCCCTTTCCTGAGAGACGGCTGAGATGGTTGGTTGAAGCTCAGTTAAAGGCAAGGAGTTAAAGATGCGGTGTTTAAGTCACTGACATGGCATGGTGCAGGCATTGGTTCTGTGTGGGGATGTGGGGAGTAGAACTAGTCTGAGGATGATCACGATTATTTCGATCATCTCAAATGATGTCATCGCTTACTCGGAACACTGTGTGTCGCAATCATAACAATGAAGCCACCCGATGACTACGATACTCGGTTCTTATTCATCACCATGTTCGTATGTGCTGACTTTTCAATTGTTTTCCATGTTACTTCAAAAACCCAATCAAGGTCATCTGTCTGGTCAAGTTTAAAGCAGTGTTTGTTCACTAACTTCACTCCATATGGTCCCTGAAGAAAACAACTTCGATTGGACTGAAAAAAAAACCTGCATTGCAGATTTCATGATAGGTTGACCCAAAACAGGTGAAATTTGTCCACATTTACCAGCTGTCGTTGCGTTAATGTCAGCCCTTAGTGTAAGCATCATTAACTACAGAAATGTTCTCTCCCCTTCCCTCCTGCCCCGTTAAAGGAAATTGAGCACATGCACCAGTTCACCAGGGCAGCCTTTGATGTGGCCGTCCATATTTCAGGAACTAAGTGCTTCTTGAACTGCCGCCAACTGCCGGGGCAGTACTAGGCCTTTGAGATATACCATGCTCTTGACTGGTGACGTTCTCAGGCTATACAGGAGGCCTGATAGTGAAGTGACCCTTCAGTTGATGCAGGACTAAGACTCCTCTGCTTTATTGGGGAGGGGACTGTGTTCACACTGAAGAACTGGAATGTACTTGTGACCTACAGGCACAATGTATTCAATTGAGGCCAATCCCTCATCACACCCTGAAAGTAGCATCACGCCTTCAATAACTTGAAAAATGTGTTAATTTCTCTAAATAAATCTGGTCATACGAGGCTAATCATGCAAATGTATAGTTACAACACCCTGGAGGTGAGCTAATGCTGAGAACCAAGATCTTCAACCAGGACCAAAACCCTAATCCTCACCCAACATTCCACGGGCTGTCACGTCTGGGAAAACTGCCTCAGTCTCCTTGTACGCTGACATAATCTCACCCCAAGTCTGTCGAGGAACCAGAGCTCTGTGCCATGTCATCGCAGCTCGCTGCCATAAAGCCAGTGAACTCCAGATAGTGGCACTCTGGTGCTGGATAGCACACGGCCAATAAGGAGATAGCACGCGGCTTGTGTCAGCCAGCGCCATCAGAAATAAGGTTAAATGGCACTATCTAGACAATAGGAGCCTCTTCTATTTTTATTAACAGTGATGACAGCATTCCTGCTTGTAGAGAGGGGGAGTCAATTCTTGGAAACGATTGACTAAATGTTGATTGAGGTATTAAAGGCCTTGGAGAAAATCTCCTACAATGTACTTCAGGTTTGTTCAGCTTTTTTCACTAAACAAAAGTCATTGTTCAGCACATACCAGTTTGTCATTTAGCTGGTTGAAACTCCTTTCAACGGTCAACTCAATCTCAATCAACTAAACACAAAACAATCTTAAACCAGTATTTGAAGTCTGGGTGGGAAAAATGCCCTTAACTACATCAACTTGTTTGAGGTAAAAACAGGATGGTTTACTTTGGTCCTGACATTCCCAAATTCCTCTTTTGTGGAATTCATTTGATTCTGGCAACTCTGCACACAATCTTATCTGTCAGATTCTTTTTTTTTCCATTGGACTAATTTGATGTGGGAGACCTTGTGTGTGGGAACCTTTATGCCGTACTGCATCGGTAACAGGACACTCTAAACACAATTTACTGACTAGACTGTGATTCAATGGGTTGGACTTCACTCAGCCCTTCCTATCAGGTGTTCTGCAGTGCATTATATAAAGAACCTCCACAAGCTTCCCCCCTTCCACTAACTCACCCAGAAGCTGGACCCCTCTTGTCAGGCCGTAGACATCGATGAGGGCCCAGAGGGGCTCAGAGGCATGGACCCCGCTGAAGAACAACATGGGGCTGGAGTCGTTGATCCGGTAGAACACCCGGCCCTTCTTGTCTACCCAGAAGGAGAGAATGTTGCCCTCGTTGGAGAGCTCCTCAGGCAGGGCCTTCGCCCAGAAGCCTGACTGGGAGACCAGATCAGGGCAGGCGTACTTGGGAAGATTGTCTGGATTGATCCTGGATGGGTCTTTGGAGGTGAAGCCCAGACGCAGAGCACCACTCCAGCAGCATTGCTTCTTTGTGATCTGTAGAGTAACAATGTGTTCAGGTGATTGTACTGTAGTTCAAAGACAGCTAATACATCATGTATGTATTATTTGTGTCAATCAGCAGTCAACAGAAAAGTATGTAGTTTCTTAATTGTTCCAACCTATAACAGAGCATTGTAATGGGGAATTGTAATACAATATAAAAAGAGAACGACAAATTCTTGTGAACATAAGTTGAATGTAGTAAATAAACAACAACCAAAATAACAAGAGAATCTATTTTTGTCTTGGTTTATCTAATTTGAAACAACTATTTGTATTGCATTTGCTGTTCGAGATAACAGTATGGCTCACATGGTAATGTTTGTCCCGCTCTTTTCCTTTTGAGACAGAGATGGATTGATAGGTGGAGTGGAAACTTAGGATAAGACTCTGTGGCCCACACAGGAGTAAGGGCATAAGAGGACAGATGGCAGAAACCGAGAAGGAAGAATAAGTACGTGCGGGAGAGAGAGAGAGAGAGAGAGAGAGAGAGAGAGAGAGAGAGAGAGAGAGAGAGAGCAACCCCCTCATCTGGAATAGGATTTTCCCCCAGTCATGGTTCACATACCTTCAGCCTAACCTGCTCGTACACGGCGATGGGCCGGTTACTGAAAGTAATGGCGTTGCAGAAGCTGCCCTGCCTCTTCACTGTCCTCTGGGCCAGGTCCATGATGATCTGAGATCCCTTGGCACTGGGGTGGAAAAGCAAGGGGAAGGAGGCCAGGCTGCCACACTGAGGCAGAGGCAGGCAGCGCTTGGGCTTGTGATGGCATCGATGGGAGGTGGTCGGGAATGGCCCACCCAGAGAATCTGGAGGATCAATATGGGGGCCGACAATTAATTCAGAGTAGATATCTATCCAGGAGGGATGTTTTACATGGTCTGGTATCTTAATTAAACACCAGAATGAAAGAACCTTCTCCATATCACCTGTTGTATGCAATGAGCACAAAGGTATGAATTCATGGAATGTTAATATCATAAGACGCCATATAGATAAGATCCATCTCATCAACTAATCATTCCTGTGGCGCATTTAAACATATTTAAATGGGATTCTGTTTCACAAATTCAGCGAGGAGTGAAAGCTAAATTGAAAATGGGTCTATTAGTCATCTAGATTTTCTCCTTGGATGAGAAAATATAAGGATAAGAGCTGTTCTCTTGGTGCCCAGAGAGAATTGTGCAGCTGTGAGAAACTAATTCAAAATGAGGTAATTTCAGTAATTGGTAATCTCCTGTAATAACACCATTCATTTTTTTGTTATTCTACATTCAGCCAAGTTGGCGCTGTTTTGTAAGCCCCAGGTTTATCTACATTACAAAACAAATCTTCAGAGCATTAGTAAGCAGCAACTTAGACACTTCATGAGAAGGTGGGAGCAGTACCTTGTAGATGAACTCACCAAAATGCCTTCAGTAAGCCTAAATCTCTAGATAAATTTTTAGTTGACAATTGTTCTTGGGTTGTAGACAGTATAACAAGTCTGTATGGACTGTCACAGTAAATCTGATGGCTATTCAGTGTGCCTGTCCATAACCATTCGGCAATGTGAGTATCATGAGTGACATTCAGTTTCCTCTCATAAATCTGTCAGCCTAACTTCATTACCAGTGACACAAAATAGGCTTTTCACATGTCTGGCTTTTTGTTCCAGTCTGATAAGACTGGCTCAGAGTCAGTATGAGCACTAAATCAACAGTTACTCCCCTAGGTTAACCTAATCTCCCTTCCATCCATTTACTGCCTTGCATCTTTCTTCAAAGCATTATAATAATGCCAAGGACACCGGCATAGAGGTATTTCTTTGATCATTTCAACAAATAACAATCAAGTCTACATTCAAGGCTTTGTATTGCTGAAGGATTACCTTGGAAATTCCAGAGAAGTGTGCACGTCATGCCTCCCATGATTGTGTGTGTGTGTGCTTGTGTGTGTGTGTGCTTGTGTGTGTGTGTCTGTGTACGTAGGTGTGTAATCTAGACATATGTCCTTAGGAACCAAGTTATTCTTGCTCATCTCCTGTTGAACTCTGAGGGTCAAGAGCTGTTCAGTGTACCCAGGAAACAAATCAATTAGGCTGCTGACTGGTCACAACACGCATACAAATTCCAACAACTCAGGCCATTACAATGTATAATTTTAAGCTCCAAGCCAAATCATTTTAATCATCCATTAATCAAATTCAAATATGCATAAGATCAATTTAAAATTTGATGAGTACATTTGATTGGGCGACAATATAAGAATGTTCTAGAAGAAAAGACGTACTAGTCCCCCTGTTGCCAATAGCAATGGCTGAGGAAAAGTACAGAGCATTTGTACAGTGGTGCCTCACATGCTTTTTGTCTGTGGCCCTGAAAAACAATGTTGAATGACTGTGTATGAAGTCATAACAGACACAGTTACCATACTGTATTCATGATGTCATATCATATGTGATGTCTTGACGGAAACAGAAAAGCAGTGTATTGTATTCAACCACTGACCTAGCGCAGGATGATGCAGACCATGTTGAAACTTGGAAAAACAAACACTTTGTGTTGGGACATAGCCCTCTTGGGAGAAGCCCACATAGAATAATACCAGGATTTCTGCGACTATTAAAAATTCCAAATGATTATCCCTTTTCAAAACACAGGAATCACAGGGAACAAGGTCAATGTACGTATACCACTGTTAATGTATGCCTGTGTGTCTGACCTGATAATGGTGTCAGGTTTAACATTCAGCAGAGTTTTGCCATGATAAATAAAGCTCACACACACACACACACACAAGGCTTCTGGAGTCATTGATTGGTCAGGAGTCAGAACAAACAAAAACATCAGTGGGAACACAGAAACCAGGACATGGGCTCTGGATAGATCTGGGACTTTCTATACCCTCATCTCACTGAACAGGCATCAATTTAGCGTGATGCATCCTACATAGAAGTCTTAATGGGGATTAATATTCATATGCAAGGTGCTGGTGGCTCTTGGATGTGTTGTTGAGGCTCACAGATGGAGTCCTGGAGACCCCAGGGCAGGTGTGTCTGTAGGGCAACACTGGGAGGTACAGGTGGTGGTGGCAGAACTGAATTCAAACTAGCTTTGGTTTTAACTCGCTGGTGGTTATTGTAGTACCTCTGTGTAACCACTGGGGAAACTACGCAGGGGTGTGCCCGAGAAGATCAACATATTGTAATAATATGAAAATGCTTATGAAAATGATTATAATATATTAATATTCATGCTCAAAAATAAGTTTCGTACTAAGTATGCTATTGCTTTAATACAGTGTACCAATAATGAATCACGACCTACAAAAAATGCATTACAAACAACTGACTTTGTTGGTTCCAGTATGATCCTTTTAAATTGGATTTGGCATTGAAGGGCTATGGTCAAATTAGGATAAATTTATTATTCATAAGGTAAATTAAATAGAACATTTACATTCTATATGCCTAAATCTGAAGGAAACGAACGCACACTACTTTGTTATAAAGCGGCCAAATCTAAATTGCCAATCTATCAGTCTATCAAAGCAACGATTATTTGCGTGTTTATCAACGAGTGTTCAAAATATTACATTAAACATAAGAGTTTTGTCATACTCAAGACAAATTCAGCTCAGATCAACACATTCCAGTTATACATTATGAGCAACTTCACTGTTATTTGCTCAAATAGATATGATACAATCAACGATGTGTCAGGTCCAAACGGACCCAAAACCTTTTTCGACTGCAATAAAAAAAAGCAAAATGTATAACACACTAATTAGCCTGCTACATTTTCAATCTGCATTTAAGATACTTTATTCTTTGCATTACATTTTGCTTCCTGGTGCTTACACTGCAAGAAGGTAGCTTAAACAATGCTTTCGTCCCACACAATTTCCTGATATTTATACATTGCCTAAAACATGTTTATAGACTACTGTAAATTAAAATCGATTTAATTTGGGGATTGTTGGTAGAATACTTGTAGGTTATCGAAAATCTGTCTTTAATCTCAAAATCCTTACCGTACAAGGTATTCCTGGTTATCTGACCTCCCATTATCGTATTCAAGGTGAATTCTTCTTAACAAGCTTTACAGTCGATAGATATTCACAAGGAAACGTGTTTCATTGCTGTCAACATAATTTCCTTCTGTACGTTCATAGAAGTCCCGATGCCGTTTAGCAACAGCGAATCGTGAGTGGCCAGGCTCATTCACATTGCATACTACAGTAGCAGTAGACACACGGGTCCGCACACTGAAATCACACGAACATTTACATAAAGATGGTGGAGGTGGGGCTTCCACCTAAATGATGAACACAAAATATACTGAATGTCAATGAACTACGAATGATAACCACGACGTTTCCTCTGAGTTAATTGAGTTATTAGGCAGAGCAAGATTAATTTCATGCCTGAAGCTGAAGGAGTGAAGGTCCTTACATTTGCTGCTACAGTACATGTATGCTCGGCTTTTAAATACCTGTCGTTGGTAGGTTTTTAACTTAAACGTTTTTAATCAAAAGGGGCATATCTTTCTTTACAATGGTGATCATTTGAAATGCACTGCAAACTAGTTGCCAAAGTGACAGCTGATTAATTTTGAAAGATGTAACACGAAAAAAACAGAGTGCTGTTCGCCAGGTGTCTGCCATACATCGAGGGGTGATGTTACCACTGGCAGGTACCTAAACTTAAAGTGACTCACACACTGCCCCAGCTTCAGAATCAATGATGTTGTCAGCATGACAAACATTAAAGCATGCTTCTTAATTGTGGCATAGTTTCTTCCAAACGAATCAGAAACTATTTCTCAGATAAAGGGAAGTTTGTATTTCTTTGACTGGTCTGCAGACTGCCTGGGTCGACTGTAGCTGTGCCAAATTGGAATCACAGCTAAGGCTGCCAATGGGCGCCTCTCAGAATCATAGTTGTCGCCTCAGCCTTTGCGTAACACAAGGTGCAAGCCAATTCTGAGAGATACTGTAGCTTGGCTACCAGTGGGGGCATTGTGTGAAGTCACATTGCTTAATAGGCAAGTGTTTTATGGTAACAGTCTTGGCACAAGAAGGGGATTCAAATAGGATAGCAGAGTTTTTGTTGCATAGACCCCCGTGGCTTCAACATTCATTGATAATGGAGTGTGACAGGCCACCTGACCAGTGGTCTTTACAGTTATTAAACTGATTTAGTGTTTCTGATAAGGATGGGGATATTTTCCTGGGGTAATTCCACAAACGTTAGAGCACAAAGATGGGACCAGCTTTACCATCTGCTTGAATCAGTGAACAAAACAAAGTCCGTAGTCTTTGAGATGATTCAAAAGACATCGATAGAAAAAAAGAGAACGATGATGGATGGCATGTCACAATGAAACAAATGCTATCCACCTGGTAGACTGTACAGACATATACAGTGCATTATTGACAAATAGTGTCTGCATTAATAGTTGATATCATACTATAAATATCAGTGTGTGAATATGAAAATGTCTTTCTTGGTGAGAGCAGCACTATTTGGACTCCTAGGTATCCACATCTTTCTTATTTGAGGGTAAGACTCTCCTCTCAGGTTGTATATACATCGTGTACAGTCTGGCCTGACGGACAGGTCTCCCTACAGAGGGGTGTTTTTTGAGCAGGAGCTGCCCTGGCAGCAGCTGCTTAGCCTGGTTGGGTGAGTTGGCATGGGGCCTCCCTGGGACATCTTGACAGCTTGGTTTGAGGTCGTCGTACGCCTGTTCTCTCCTGGAGTGTCCACAGGGAAATAAAAAGACCATTCAGCCAAGAGCTTGGATCCCAGTCCCGTGGCCATGTGTAAAACATTACAAAGAAACACACATGCATCATGTGATCCTCAACAGAGGGGAGACAGTCAAATACAGCCCGCTCCTCCAGCCAAATTATGAGGTGAAGAGGGGGTGAAAAGTTTGGTTTGACAAATTCTGTGACAGGTCGTTTGATAGTAATTCAGCAATTATATATGTAATCATATACATAGAGACTGTAAACTGTGTTTGCTGGCAGAAACAATCACAAGCTCATGCTGTTACCAGGTTTTTATGATTGTAGGATTGTCCTGGGGCAAAGCTACAAAGTCTTCCTTAGTGCAATCGATGAAGATTCTTTAAACATTTTTTTTATTAACACTTTATGAATTATTATTTTCCATAATCAAATTGTACGATTCTTAGAGTACAGTCCTGTATTTATGTTGGCACAACTTTCCCTTTCAAATTCTCAATCATCCAAAGACTTTTTCGTACTACCCAGGGTCTGAATAGCTTGATTATCGCAGTTTATATTCCATCTAGATTAGCATGTAATGAGGCAGTTATACGCCAGTACAAAAAATTGAACCATCACTGGAATATGGATGGAGATAATGAACTGGACTGTTGAGTTACTCATTGAGAGAAACCAATCACTTTCCTTTCTTCCCAGATATGAGATAATGAAGGAGGGATGATCAGGCATTATTTATTTCACATCTCCACAAAAGATGGCGGATAGGGTTGATAGGTCTGAAAGAAGACACATATTATGTTGAACTGGAGCAGGCTGTGAGCGGTTCGAGCTACTCAATGCAATGTTACTTTTGAGGACAAGAATGACTTTATATTTGCTTAATCACTTTTATCACACAGAAAACTAACTCCTTCAAAAATAAAGATAAATCCTACTGGATCTTTCCCACCCTGTAAGCCAGTCCTAGAGTTTATACAAGTTGGCATTTGACCAAAGTGGCTAAACATGCTGAGAAGACGCTCCCTACTCTTTCTTCTGGGCAAGGACTGACACATTCCTTGTACGGTAACTAGGACCCCAGACTTAAGGCTATATCTAGGTCCCAATGTCAAAATATTTAGACTGAAAGAATGCTAAAGTGGATTTAATATTCAACAATGCTTTCCATAATAAAAGACTCAGTTTGGTTTCTAAAGAGGTGTAAATCAGCAGAATAAAACTACTTTCAGAAACCGAATGGCACACTTACCAGGCGATGTACTGGACTACCGTACTTGAGTGTGCGGCATTTTTGTAATGTCAAAAGTACAGATGCTTTTTAATGTCATTGTCCTTCATGCCAAAAAATCAATTCAGTATGGATCTCATTATAAGCAGAGAGAGGTATTGTGGTTTACTGTACACTACACACACACGCCACATATGGTTTGGGTTTCAGTTGGGGTCTATCTTGGGCTCAAGGCCTGACTAAGAAATTGTTCTGTGAAGAGTATCTCCTATGTGTGTTCATTTGTTATGGCAGCTATGTCCAGTTACATGAGATGTTTGCAAAAAGTTACTGTCAGCAACCAAAAAGCAATTGAACCGCTGAACCGTTGTATACTTTATTTTCAGTCCAATGGGGAACATTTCATCTCATCATCTCAATGTACATGTTCAGATGTCACGAGGGGATGATTGCAGCTTCAAATCTGGGAGCAACTAACATGATGTTGATTCTCTGGTCTACAGAGCATCAGGACAAAACCAGCGGGGCTGGGGAAGTTTAGAGTAATCAGTCTTTACTGCACTGTCAGTGATAACCAGGACATCACATCTTACTGTATACCTTGTGGATGACTTGATTTTGTCGTGTCAAGGTTGGTGACTGATGATTGAGATGGCTGTTACCTCTGCAGCTTTGTGTTCTAATAGCTGTCAGGGTCTGGTTTCAAACACATTTTGCATTAAAAAATAATCCCTGAACTCTCGTCCCTGATTTAAATGGAAAAGAGTGTCACATTAAAAGCAACATAAATATAAAATTCTCTCCCAATGAACTCACACTGACAAAAAATGTAAAACAAATGCATTGATTTATAACACTTTAAAAGATTCTCAATCCTAATATTTGTCCAAACTCATTTGTTTCAGATACAGGCGATATTTGATTCTGTGTTCTCCTCAGTGTAAATCTCAGAAGAATACAGTACATGAAACCAAATATTTCAAGAAAGAGAAGGTACTTTTTCATTTGAAGTTTTATTGTTTGCATACAGTTGGATTTCCATTCTGCTGCTAAAAGCAAATCAGAAATTTAACCACACAGATTCACATCTAACATAGTGTTAGTGTTTATCCTTAATTGGAAAATACCCTTATAACAAGATTATTTCTCATCATTGATATTCTTATTCTCAGAGAGAATCGGTGCATGCAGGGTAGAGTTTCTACTATGGTACAGTGCCGTTCGGCTACAGTTCCATGCAATTCACAGATGTTCACATTGACTCAGCGCATGTGGTCCATTTGATGCAACACAACAAGCCAGATGGTCCCACCAGCACAGCTCCAATCCTCTAACGGCAGCCACACTGCAGCCATCCAGCTGGGGACACAGTGAAGGCGATGGAATGGGAAATAAAGACTGCTAATTATTGACTATTCTGCAGTAAACCTTACAACAAGCATCTGTGCCCTGAACTCAATGACTGTGATGGTTTTGGAGGTGAAAACGTGTGTCTTTCCAGTTATCCTAAAATGGAACTATCTTTAGTTTCAGAGTATTGACTATTGACTTGTTTTCTGGCTTGTGTCCAGTATGTGATGTTTTGTCGTGTTCACACCCTGGCTGGGCTGAAAACAAGGCTATTGCAGGTCCACATTGAGAATTCCAGGGACCATTTGTCTTGCCCGTTGACCTTGAATCCCGCCAGCGTGTGTAAGGGTGCATGGGAACACAGCCCTGTGTTTACAGTCAGGCAACCCCCCGTTCGTCCACTTTATAAACTGTTCAACACCATTCCAACAGCCAGTTTAGACCCTGTAAAACATTTCTGAACTAGTGTCTGAATGTTATCCCTGGGCTAAAAGTAAACTGTTCATGAATCTGACGGAGCAGTATTCTTTTGAAGAATAGTGTTCACAATGTACACGTTAGTGTTATTGACTATATAAACACGAAGCGCTGTATAAACCAGCATTCCCACCACAGAGTCCATTTGCTTCACTCCATATATACTGTTGAACTCTACTTTACTGATGTATTATCAGTTCTAAGTTCTCAGTAATTAAACCATATTCAGAGACTTGAAATCTAGGAAGTTTGTTTGGGGCGAGGTCAGAGCCTCGAGAGTCAAAGTTACTTGAATCTGGCCTAGCAGTGTCAACAGCTGCTCTCGAGGTAATATAATAGGGGTTGCATAATATCAACATGTGCCAAGTCCAAAGACTTTACAATGTCACATTTGACATTCTCATTAGGGAAGTACCTCCAAACCATACAAATAACATTTTGCCAAAGCAGCTGAAATTAGGATTTGGTACAACTCCTTATACTGTAAGGAGTAACCATAAGGAACCGTGTTTTGCATGGGGCAATAGTGTCTTCTTTACTGCCTGCTTGGATTTCTGTGACTCACTGCTCGTGTGACATGGACGGGGGTATAGAACCGAAACAGCCATCTTTCCATTCTGTGATAAATCATTGGTGGGAAGCAAAGGCATTGAGGGTTGGAAATGCGATAGAGAGAGAGAGAAAAGATAGATAAAGAGTGTGTGTATGACACAGAGAGAAACAGACAGAGACGGGGTGATAAAGACACCCATTTTTTTTCTGTACTTGCAGAAACAACTTTTGTGTATACTATTTTATACATCCCAACATGAAAGGACATGTCTGGTAAGCATGTTATAGAATGTTTAAATATAGCGTTTACAGCATAGGCTACAAGTGGTTATTTCAATCAGCATTCGTCCTCATCAGAATACCTCCCTTGGGCCAGCAATGACTGAAAAGAACTATTATAATTGTGGCCAATGAGATGCATGGAAAACAGTTGTTGGGATTTTCTCATTTCTCTGAATAAAATGATACGGAACTCAAATGTGATTTTCATGTATGTGTAATGCACGGAAAGGGATACTATACTTTAATTTGTTTAAAATAAAAACAATCAAACATTAGTTGGTTTCACAGGTTGTTTAATGTCAAATATAGTCTCTGCAGTCTAGTTTAATCGGTGCTGTATTGTACTTCGAAGTAATGAATTCCATAAAACAAGTTGAAAGAGAATTTCTCCTAAGTATTGATTTCTCTGCGACAGAAACGGATGTTCTGACATTGGCTCTGACACCCAATCAAATAAGCTCGACTTTGAGGTGAAGGCCATTCAAAATCAGGTTGGCAGCAGTGCAGCACTAAATACAAATGAGTTTAATCACTCTCTCAGCTTCACACACGTACAATCATTCACACATACACACTCTTAGTAAACATTGATGGAAGCCAGGCTGGTGGTAAGAGGATTAATAGATAAGAGATCAAGTAACTCTATAAATAGGAGAGTGAGAAAATATAATTTAAGGCATACTACGTTTTTGAGGATTTTCATTTTATAAACAGACATGATAAATTCCAGTATTGTGATTGTGAAAACCTTGCAACAAAAATAAACTGTGGGGTGACTGCTCCATCTAGTGGAGTATCTATCTGTTTGGTCATGCAGAGTGAGTTTATAGCAAGGTGGACAGAGCATATTTCTGGTTTCTGGTATTTGATCATTGGCTCTGCTGTTCAAGTCTATTCAAATATCCTCTTTGGGCACACTGATCAAGTAATCCGCCAAGATTATTATCATTGGTTGCCTGCTGTTCCGCTTCAACCAATGTTAAGAACCGTAAATCCCAGTAACAGCTACAATGCCAAGGAAAACTTTAGTCTTTTGCAAGAAAGACTTTTCAGTCATACCATCAGGAATGGGACAAGTGCTCACCTGTCCTAATTGGCTCCATTCCAAGCTGCGGACATTTCAGTCAGGTGGTACACAACAGCCAGGGGTTGCATGCTACGTCATGTTCAGTAGGGCATCAGATTACTAAATCATGTGAATTGGTTTGCCAAGATGTTTAACACACTCCAGGCATTGCAAGATCTGGCAGGCAACTGGTAACATGGGAAACCTATAACGTGTTAAATTTCAGTTAACCCCACCCATAGGTTGGGTTCAGATAAAATTTGTTTCTAGGAACCTGTAATCAGCTAACAGTAGGATCAAATCTAACAGCGGTCCAACCTGAAAACGCACTTTCCACAATAGACTCTTGATTTATTTCAGTTCATGCGAAGTAGTTTGGGATTTTGTACCAGAGAACGACACAGTGGTTGAAAATGGCATCCAGACATTCTTTCCCTGAAGAGGATTTCACTTGTCCTGTGTGCTTTGATATCTTCGACCATCCTGTCATCCTCACATGCAGCCACAGTTTCTGTCAAACATGTCTTCAGGAATACTGGAAAGAGAAGACATTTCGGGACTGTCCTGTTTGTAGAAATGTATTTCTAATGAACGAGCCTCCCTGTAATCGGGCTTTGAAAAACATTTGTGAGGATTTTTTGAAGGAGAGGATCTGGAAGGTTCCAGCAGAGTGTGAGGATTTAGTGAAGGAGAGGAGTCGGAGCACGTCAACAGGGTCCGAGGTGCTGTGCAGTCTGCACCATGAGAGACTCAAGCTCTTCTGCCTGGAAGACGAGGAACCCATCTGTGTGGTGTGCCAGACCTCCAGAAAACACAGATCTCACGGCTGTATTCCATTAGATGAGGCTGCTGAGGATCACAGGGTAAGAGTATTATTTTTTTTGAAAATCTTTGTAAATTGTCTTTTATTTACTAGTGAAATAACAAGTACTATGTAGTTGAGGTGTTTGACATTTTGTACAATTGGGTTTTAATAATAATGTTTTTCTGCACACTGATCGTTTGCAGTGCATCTGTAATGGCCGTTTTGTGTTTGCAGAAGGAACTTCAGACTGCCTTACAGCCCTTACAAGATAAGATGAAGGACTTGAATAAAAGCAAGCAAAGCTGTGATGAAACATCAGCTTACGTTATGGTACTAGCTAAAAGATCATAAAGAATGGTTTATCACTGATTATATATACACGCAATATTATATACAGTATATATATATATAGTTTTTGTTGAGTTTGCACCAATATATGTTCTCCACCTCTTTTACAGATCCAGGTAGAAAACACAGAAAGGCAGATCAAGCAGGAATTCAAGAAGCTTTACCAGTTTCTACAAAACGAAGAAGAGGCCAGGATTGCAGCACTGAGGAAAGAGAAGGAAGAAAAGAGTAAAAAACTGAAAGAGAAGATTGAGGGAATAAATAAGGAAATAGCATTAATTTCAGACCAAATGCAAGCCATAAAGGAGGAGCTGAAAGCAGATGACATCTCCTTTCTGCAGGTAAGCATTGCTTAATTTGTGCATTTGAAGAACTCATTCAAAATCCACACCATTGCATGGCTCATTAATCTTCTCTTACTGTGTGTTCTTCTTTAGAACGTTAAAGCCACCAAGAGAAGGTAAATCAATTCCTGAGCTGCCTTTCATATCTCTTCTCTCTTTGGTTCTTAACTCATCCCATCTACAACGTTGTCTCATTCATGCATGTGTGCTTCCAGAGCCCGGTGCATACTGCAGGTTCCACAGCTGGACTCAGGAGTGCTGATAGACATGGCCAAACACTTGGGCAACCTGACGTTGAAAGTCTGGGAGAAGATGAAGGGAATGATCCAAAAAAGTGAGTATACAGATGTTGCAGATGTACATGTTATATATACAAGGATCCTACCTTGTGCGTTTGAAATATATATACTATCTTATTAGTACATTGCTTCTGTCTTTGGTTTCAGCTCCTATAATATTAGATCCCAACACAGCCAACCCCTGGTTGTCCCTGTCTAAGGATCTGACCAGAGTGAAACACCAGGACAGATGCCAGCAGCTCCCTAACAACCCAGAGAGGTTTATGATGTACTATAATGTCCTGGGCTCGGAGGGGTTCGTCTCAGGGAAGCACAGCTGGGAGGTGGAGGTAGGGGACCATCCTCGGTGGACTATGGGAGTGGCTCAAGAGTCGGTAGACAGAAAGGGGGAGATATGCATAACGCCTAAGTATGGAATCTGGCCTATACACCAGAGGACTGGGGAGTACAAAGAGGCTGAAGGCCAGACCCTCACCCTAAGGAGGAGACCCCAGAGGATCCGAGTTCAGCTGGACTTCGACAAGGGCGAGCTGTCCTTCCACGACTCCAAGGACATGACTCACATCTACACCTTCAAACACAAGTTCACTGAGAGAGTGTTCCCATTCCTCTCCATTGGAGCAGCTGGTGATGCCAAAACCTCAGACATACAGATCTGCCAAATATAGAATCCAAGTTTCCATACTAGTAAATTCTAGATGTCCCTAATAAGTAAGGAAAGTCTAAACTTGTGATTTACATGTCTGCCATGTCTCTGACAGTAATGTCATCCAAGTGGGTGTGTTTGTGAGTGTAAAAATAAAATGTCATAGTCATTGCAACAACGCAATCTTAAACTAACTTGTATTAAAACTGTAACAAGTGTCACTGGTCCTTTATTTCATCTCCATTATAGTTGTTCAGCGCCAGATCCTTTGTCAAATGGCACTTTAGTTTAGTAGATTTACAACAGTGGCCTACATTATGTTAGCCTGGCTCTGCCCTCCTACGTACTTCCGCTCAATCTTGTCAATGGAGCGAGGCCAGACTCTCTGTACAAATGCAATGTACGAGAGTCTTTGGAAAGGCATAAAATAATTGGTCAGTCTGTAACACTTAAACACCGAAGGGGTGTGTCACAAAATGTACTACTCCTCCCTATCCTCAAACAAGCGTACTTATCGCATTTAAGTTTGGGTTATGTTTGAGGGTGTGGGTTTTGAACTTTTCCTCAAAGGTTGCCGCTACAGGACAGTATGTTCATTCTGTATTCGTATTCTTTGTTGTTGTTTCTGTTTACAGTTTGAAGGTAACTTCACTCGCCTCCTTTCGTATTGGGACAGCAAGCACTATCACTTTGCAGGAAGAGCTTATGCCTATTTATGTTTTTTGAGGAATCAAATCAGTGGTGATCAAGTCGAGGTGAAATTTTCTGACTGATGGGACACATCCACACACACAGAATACCTGTCCAACCACTTTTCATTTCCTTGAAACACTCCCACACATACCTTTGGGAGACAAGTTCAGCACACAGAATTTATTCTTCGGGTGATCATCTACTGTATTTGAATTTCTTCTTCACACTTGGAACCAAACTAAGAAAACATGATCAACATTCATTTTCCAAAACCATTGTGTTGAACTGATACACAAGAAAGGAGGGAAAACAGATGAAAATGGCTTCCAGATCATATCTTCCTGAGGAGGATCTCATCTGTCCTGTGTGCTTTGAGATTTATAAAGATCCTGTCGTACTAACATGCAGCCACAGCTTCTGTAAAACTTGTCTACAAGACTGCTGGAATGACAAGTTCAAGGAGTGTCGAAATTGTCCTGTATGCAGGAAAAGGTTTACACTGGCTGAACCTCCCTGTAACCTGGCTCTAAAAAACTTGTGTGAGACACTGGAGAAGAAAGGCTCAATAGTTTTAACGGAATCTGAAGTGTTCTGCAGTCTACACAATGAGAAACTCAAGCTCTTCTGTCTGAAGGATAAAGAACCCATCTGCTTGGTGTGTCAGACCTCCAGAAAACACAGATCTCACACATGTGTTCCAGTAGATGAGGCTGCCCAGGATCACAGGGTAAGAAAAAAATGAAATAGGTAATGATAACTATGTGATTTTGGGGGAGCTTTTATAAAAAAAAAGACAGATTTGTCAAAGTTGATTGTAGATATGGTCGCGATTACTACTTCCTTGTCATACCTGTTGTAACCATCTATAGACTGTCTTGTGTCTTGCAGCCTCCCTCTCTCCAGATAGTTTAGCAATGATGCTATTAGTTCCCAACATGCCTTGCAGCAGGACAAAGGGGACTCATTTGGGGGGGGGGGTTATAAGGAGCATTGTTAAAAGTGTACATGCCTTAAGATTTGTGTTTGTTCATGGTTGAGAGTTTTTCTGGTTCCCTTACTCTAACAACTGCTACAATACTGATTAGGACTGTAAACTTCTGCTATGTGTCATTGCAGGAGGAGATTCAGACTGCTCTGAAACCAATGGAGAAGAAGTTAGAGTACTTAAAGAAAATCAAACTAACCTGTGATAAAACTGCAGGACACATTAAGGTGTGTTTGCTAAAGTTATATTCAACAGACATTAAATCTTCATGGCACAATGATTTTCGTTAGAGCTTTCATACATTTTAAATATTTACAGGCATTATACAAACAAATCATTATGTTATTACAGATGCAGGCGAATTGCACAGAGTGCCGGATCAAGATGGAGTTCAAGAAGCTTCACCAGTTTCTACAACAGGAAGAAGAAGACAGGATTTCAGCACTAAAGAAGGAGGAGAAGCAGAAAAGTGAGAAAATAAACGAGAAGATTAGAGGAATAAATAAAGAGATAGTATTACTTTCATACACAATCAAAACCATAAAGGAGGAGCTGAGAGCAAAGGATGTCTTATTCCTGCAGGTATGTAATACTCTTGATGTGATCTATTACACTCCATTCTCACTTTATGGCATGTCATTGGATGAAAAGGTAATTAGTGACTTACTGTGTTATTTCAGAAGTTCAAAGTCACAGAGGAAAAGTAAGTACATTTACAATCCTACTCTCTTAGATTTCTCTTGTAATCTAAATAATAAACAAAACTGATTATGAACTTTCTTCCAGAACCCAGGTCAAACTGCTGGATGCTCCACACCTAGTCTCAGGAACACTTTTAGATGTGGCAAAGCACCTAGGAAACTTGACCTTCAGAGTCTGGGAGAAGATGCAGAAGATGGTTAAACACAGTAAGTACTGAAATAAAGATTACAGATGTTTTTTATGTTGTACTATTCTTGGTATACAAAACTAATGTCCAACCCCAATCCAGCCATACTGCATTATGTTATTACAGGTGTAGAAGCATACTGTCCAGAATGTCTGATGAGTAGATTGCTCCTGTCCTTGTTTTTGCAGCTCCTGTGATTCTGGACCCCAACACTGCAGCCTTCTCTCTCTCTCTGTCTGACGATCTGACCAGTGTGAGACAACTGGACTCAAAGCAGCAGGTCCCTGACAACCCAGAGAGGTTCACGGAATACGCTACCGTTCTGGGCTCTGAGGGGTTCAACTCAGGGAAGCACAGCTGGGAGGTGGAGGTGGGGAACAACCCAATATGGACTTTAGGAGTGAGCGAAGAGTCTGTGAACAGGGTAGGGGAGATAAAAGCAGGACCCGATTATGGACTTTTTGCTCTGACAAAAGATAACGGCACATTTACGGCAGAAGGTAGGACCCTCGCTCTGCAGAAGACACCGCAGAGAATCAGAGTGCAGCTGGACTTTGACAAAGGGGAGCTGTCCTTCCAAGACTCAAAGGACATGACTCACATCTACACCTTTAAATCTAGGTTCACTGAGAGAATGTTTCCATTCGTCTGCATTGGAAAAGCTTGTGATTCCAACACCCCTGACATACAAATCTGCCAGTCAGAGGTGTGTCTGAAGGTAATGCCATTCAAGTGGCTGTAAGTGTGTGTGTACAGAATGTGTTTTTGGTTTCAGTTTGTGTCTACGTATTTTTTTCAATCTGCTAAGGGAGGCGGCAAATTTTCTATCTTAAATGTTTTCCTGTTTTAGATTAACACAAAAATATAACCCTCTGTAGTTATATCATTGGGAAACTCTGTGATAGATCTGAAAGAGGACATTTAGACTGTGATAACCTCATGTGGTCAATCAGAGAATCCTTTTTGTTCGGGAGCCCCATTTTATTTGGCAAGAGGTAATGCAAGATGCGGACAAAAGGTTTGACACTAAGCCAGTCACATTCCCACACACACCCATACACAAAACACACACACATACAAACCTATTCTGTACCTGTCTTACCGGTTTTGAGGTTCTGTAAATACCTCTCATTACTCTACTCTAATCAACATAGATTTATCTAGCTTCCTACATAACACAATGTTGATCACATATATATTTAAACAGAAACACATAATCACACACTATAGTGTGGTGTGACTATACAGTCAAACCACTTCTTAAAAAAATTATGCTATTCCTTGATTTGTTTCTGCAGAAGAACATTCATCTTAAAATATAATCCTCTACTTTTTACAATTTGTAATTCTTGATTTCATTATTACATTTTTTAAAGAATTCATACTGTGCTAATATAACTTACGTAATTAGCATGAGTGCAAATAATCTGTTAACCTGAATGTACTGTTGACATTTGACATTTAGTCATTAAGCAGACGCTCTTATCCAGTGCGACTTACAGGAAGTAAGTACAGGGACATTCCCCCGATGCAAGTAGGGTGAAGTGCCTTGCCCAAGAACACAACGTCATTTTGCAAGGCCAGGAATCGAACCGGCAATCCTCTGATTAATAGCCTGATTCCCTAACCGCTCAACCATCTGACCCCCACTGTCTACTACTTCTCTACTACTGTAGAGAAGCACATCCATTAAACATAGCTATAGACTTCAGAGAATGCCGCATTGCTTTTCTGTATAACACCAAGTCTTTCAAGTCAGCAACTTAGGAAATGTGATTGTGTGAAGAGAGGAGCTTATGTGTTTGGCTTGTATATTTGTGTGGGTACATGTGGACATCTCTACACTTACACAGCCTGACCAGTGCAGTTCCTCCTACTACCACAGGAGGGCTCTAGAGAATAGGGAATAATGCTATGATGAGTAAGATCCACCAGCAACACCAGAACTCATTCCTTGCAGGTACATCATGTCTTAGGCATAACGCTCTCCACAACACAATGAATGACTTTGCTCTTTAAAAAGAAATCACCTTTCTTTAACACATCTGTTACTGTGACACGATGATTTTAATCATTTCATTCATTTGTGTAAGATAACTGGGGACATCTGAGGACTGAAAATGAAAATGCCATTGGAACTGTTTATACTAAATGAGTGCTTCCATTTGAGGACAGGAGTAAAGCAGAGTGGTTCACCGACATGAATATGATGATGATTCAGAAAACCATCTGCTTCAGGGATATCATCTCATTGTCGGTAATCAAGGCATCCATATTGTGTTCAGCAGTTAGAAATGGCCTCCTTAATAGTGAGAGAGAGTCTGTTCACTCCACTCACACTGCTCTCCACAATGTAACAGACACTCTTCACACTGCCGGAACTTTCTCTCTCATCAAACGTTTCACACAGTTAACAACCAGATCTCTGCCTGCACCCAGGACCAGCTGAACAGCACAGTCTACTTTCACCAGGTTTGCAATCCTGTTTGATTGCTTTTACCTGGTGAGGCAAGAAAATACATCTTACCTGGTGAGGCAAGAAAATACATCTGCCCAAGTTATGCATTCTAACCACTGGTGGTTCCTTTATTGTTCATTCTGTCTCCAAATTTCATTGGTTTTACAACATCCTCAAGGGGTTCCTCTCATCTTTGCTGCGCTGACAACACTGAATACAAACACCTGGGCAACTCCTCGACACCGTAACATTCAACAGTGGTATCTCACTGTTACCCAATAGAACAGGTACATTTGATATGTATGTGAAGGAAAAATAAGCCATAAGCATGGGCTCATATCTCTGACCCTTACAACATGTTTATACTGTATTTCTTTATATGGCCTGGCACTGGTATTGCTGATGCCACTTGATGTCATAGAAGACTCTACAGACATATGGCTGGGATCTACAGTAATTCTCTCTCTCTAGACAAACATTTGTATTCTAAGTAGCTTTGGATAAAACTGCTTAATGACTAAAACATCAAACATAAATGTGCATTTGATCAAAGCTGTCCTTCACTCGTCCATTTTCTCTTTGCTTGATTTTTGAAGACACTGATGTATAGCAAGGGCTATCTTGACAATTGTGATACGCTCCCAGACTAGCCACTTCATATAAGCAGTGTGCTGAAACAGAGGTTTTAATGATATCAGTGGAATAGTGACAATGAGGCATGGAAGGTGCTGTGGTGCGCCACCCCCATAAACGGGAGTTGAAAGAGGACTCCAGAGCCTGACTGTGTGGTGGAGTGGATGAGAGAGAGAGGGAGGCAGGAGGAGAAGCAGCGGGAGACAAGACAGAGGTAAGATATCTTGCTTTCTTTAAAGAATCTTCTGGTAGCCTTCCTGAGGTGGGACTTTGAGCTGTGTTGCTTGTTTTACTTACATGAGCTGTACAGTCAATATGCACACGCACACTCAATCAGCAAAAGTACTGCATATCCACCATTTTCTGCTGACTATGAAGTAATAAAACCAAACCTTTTGTGAGGTACAGTAGAAGTTTAAATTGATATAGCATATTGATTGTTTGGACAGGTTTCATGGCTACTAAACACAATGCAAAAACCATGTGCCTTCTATCACCATGTATAATACTGTACTGATAGATGTAAGAGTTAAGTGCATTTTCATATTTTACTGCTTAACCTTTATGTTGGTTCAGTTGCTCTAAGATAAAAGTATTAATACTTTTTACAGCATTCAGGCCTCCATGTTGTTGAGTCAATCTCCTGTGTATGGAGTGTGTGGAGGGAAGCTGTCAAGAGCTCATCCCACAGGAAGTGAGGACTCTAGTTTCAGTTTATTCCTGGGTTCTCTGTAACTTCCTGTGCAGGCTAGTGTATCAGGAAGGGATTAGGTCATGTTTCATGCACACTAGATATGATTTGGCAAATTCATGAGCTTGTGAACTGATGGATGCCATTAAGGGGGAAGGTGCCTTCAAAGGAAAACACCCAGTGTTGCTAATGTTGTCAAACCATGATTGATTGGAACACCACAGGCCTCTTACTTTATTAGACACCATTAGAGAGGATTGGCCACTTTTGAAGGTATACGGTCAAGACATTTATTGCACAGAATTATGTATAAAAAATAAGACTCATTGCAAAATAGGTCACATACATTGAACATGAATAAATTACATAAATAAATTACATTAACACTTTTTGTTAAACAAAATACTGTGTACAACATAAAGCGATAAACAGAACACAATGTGTTTTTACTACTGACAACTTCGATACAAAAATACTTGATCAATGTACAACTTGAACAAAACAGCAAAATGCATCTTATCATCTAACTTGTTGGAGTACTTTCATCAGACATATTAAAAGTACATACACATAAAGCCTGTACATAATGTTATATTTCCCATGCCTCCTGATTTGAATTCAACACTGCTGAATATCGAGTTTATTATTCAAGTTTTATATTCAAGGGCATGTTTCTCAACAGTGGAAAACCAGAAATTCCATTTTGGCCTGACATGTTGTCAAGATTAACTTTATCAAGAAAACTAACTGGTGGATCTTGTTTCTTCTTGGATAATAATATGAAGATACCCGTCCTAATGTTGAGCATCAGCAGACTGATGAAGATTTGAGACATGTCCTATGGATTTGCAGTGAAGACATACATGGATCTCAGTATCCCAGGGTTTTTTCTCTATCCTGCCTTCGCCCTGTTGTTCAGCAATAATCCACTTCATCAGTACAAGGCCAGGACTGTACAGTATCAGGACTGGCCCAGAACAACATTGGGACTAGACCAGGACTTCATCAGGACTATTGTGGGACTAGACCAAGACTCCATTAGGGCTATGCCTCCTTGTCACAGCGTGTCCCAATGTTCACCCATGAACAGACAGGGTGATCTCCCCATGGTCCTCCACCTCTCCAATGACTCCAGTTGGTCATTGAGGCAGGGCCAGTGATTAAAAGTCTGGCTTTCCCCGTCTGTGGTAGCAGTGACCTGGGGTTGAACCTATATCACTTCAGTGTTCAGTCTCTTCTTTTCTAACTCTGGAGCCGGCGGGGTATGCAGAAAGCTAATCTTACACTCCGGCTCCCCAGTGACTGAATGACTCTGCGTCGGGCACTGGTTCAGCTGGGAGGGAGTGCCACAGCGGCAGCGGGCACAGTGGTCCTGCCAGTGCCCCCTGAGCACCAGCCCGGCGGTGAGCGCCACCACGGCCAGCGTCATGCCCCCCAGCACCAGCAGCACGATGAGCTGCACCTCCGACAGGCCTGTTGAGCCACGCTGAGTCACCACCTCTTTAATCTTGAACAGCCTGTCCCCTCCACTGGCGGCCCCCCGGGAATGGTTCCCCGAGGTGGGCTGCTGCGGCGTCACTCCGCCCTGGCCCCCTCCGCCCCCTGCCCAGCCGTGAGAGTTCCTGATGGAGGCGTGGGAGTCGGGGCTCTGAGAGGCGGAGCCCTGGTCCCTCAGCGGCACCTCACAGGTCCTGCCTGTAAAACCCGGCAGGCAGAGGCAGTGGAAGGTACTGGCGCGGTCCAGGCACCGCCCGCCATTCACACAGGGCTGGCTCGCACAGTCGTCGAGGTTAATGGTGCAGAAGCGGCCGGCGAAGCCCTCTGGACAGAGGCAGGAGAAGCGGTTGATGCCATCCAGGCAGGTGGCACCGTTGGCACAAGGGCGCATCAAGCAGTCGTCCATGTTGGTTTCGCAGTGGCGGCCCGTGAAGCCTGCCAGGCAGCGGCATGAGAGCTCGGGAGCGTAGCCACCATCATCCTCACACAGTCCGCCGTTCTTACATGGCGACCTGCGGGCAAAAACAAGGATAATCACTGTCGGCCTGCCGGGAGGCGCTGAATACCCTAATGAGACCTCTACCATTCATTCTCTGATCGATTGTTTGTCGAGATGTTTCACCGGTGTGGTTTGTAAGCAGTTGTAGGGTGTTAAAATGTGTTGATTTCTGATTACACCCAAACAAGCCCTGATTTGGTACCTTATGTCAAATCAACCTTTGGGCAAAACCTAAGCTTATGGTTTCCTTGGAAACAGGTTAAGCAGTGATTCGAGGGCTCCGGGGGAGCTGTCGAGCTAAAGTAGGAAGTTTTTTCACAGAGGCCACTCATTGGGCCGATAATGAGTTTCATAAAATCACATGATTGCCCTCCCGTGGATACAGATTGACCAGGCTGCTACATGGCCTGTGCCAGTACGATTGTATTTGACTGCCATCAGGGGACCAGCTGGAAAAACATGCTGTCAAAATGTTTCCCATACACACACACACACAGGCACCCACACAGACACACACACATCAAGTGCTCTCTAAAAAAGATTCCTGTCATTCACACACAACCACCTCCCACCACTTTGACATGCGAGATTTCCCATTTGAAAACCGATGATGCTAATGAATTGCATCTGTTAAGAAATGTGTTCATAGATTCGCAACAGGTGTGTGAACAATATGCTCTGCATGATATTTTCCAAAAGACTTACCTGGTTTTCTGACAAGGTCCTGTTTTCAGCTCACAGTTCCTGCCATGGAAGCCATCAGGACAGAGGCAAGAGTATTCTCCTGAGTCATTGGTGAAACAAGTGGCTCCATTTTGACAAGGCTCCTCCCTCGAGCACACATGTATATCTGCATCGCCACAAGAAAGTTCAACGTTGACACAGTCAGTAGAGTTGAGCACAGTAGCAAAGTGTCAGCTGTGAAGTCATTTGGACAGTCCTAAACATGTATCATTGCTGATGATGATGTTGTTTTATTCACCTTTGTCACAGAAGCGTCCTACCCATCCCGGCTCACAGCTGCACTGCCAGGGTTGGTGGCAGGAGCCATGGACACAGCCTGGCATGATGACACACATGTCACACAGCGGGCCCTCCCAGCCCGGATCACACCTGGCAAACGACACTCACCGTCACTATCTTCCCACAATCTCTTAAGCTCAACATTCTTTATAAAATCCTTGTTGTACTTCATTGTTGAATAGGGGATGTCGTGTATGGCCCAGCAGTGGCAGTATCAATTCTAGCCACGAACACAGGAGGGCGCCCATACTAAACTAAATAATCTTGCAAAGTATTGCTCGAGACTTAAAAATATATACTATGTACATGTATTTTTAAGATTCGTGCACTTGTCTGGTGAGCCATGAGGGCGCCCCATTTCTCAAGACTTTAAAGATGTACACCATTCCTCTCTTTGATACAGTACTCCCTACCTTCTTGGGAGATACTTGACACCAGTAAAATATGAGGTCCTATGATAGCTTTATAGGTTGGTCATATATTGGCTTTCCATATTCAACATATTCAGACACTGCGGATTTATGGAGCCAATCTATTTTCTTTAGACACGTGCAACATATAACGTATGACGTAAGATTGAGACAAATCAAGGTTCTTCTTACCTGCACACCTCATTCTCGTCACACCGGCTGTTTGTCATGTTGCACGTGCAATTCCCAGTAGGAGAAGAGAGGAATGACACACCTGAAAGAGAAAACAGTCCCTTGCTTCAGTCACTCGACCAAATACATGACCCACACTGCTTTATTTCAGTCCAATCCAGTAAATCCATGAAACCATGAATGCATGTACTCAGTCTGTGATATTGGTTGCCAAATACAAAGTTTAAACTGCATTCATCCATGAAGCTTGTTCAAAAGCACGGACCTTCCTGCTGTCGATAGGGACATCTCTTGTTTCAAAACAAAGACAAGCACAGGGTTTGTTCAGGGCTAATCAGATTCATGCCACCAGTCGTTGAGAGGTGACAACGGCCAAGAGGTGTTGCCAGAAGGAGCCTTGATTGGATGACAGCTGCTGGGGCCCAAACAGAGAGAGGATTTCAGGCTTCTGTTGGGATCCCACAACCCCTGACGCGCCGGCTGTGGGCGAGCCACGTGTATTTGGTGTGTCTTTACAACAGCTTGTTGTCCACCAGCATGGCGGGAGGATGCCTTCGAAACAGCTGGCGGAATCTATACATGACCACTGGTGCCCATTCTGACAAGAGCATCTTGTTTTGAAGTTAGTCGTGCCCAAGTGTGCATCAGGCATTGCCCATATGAATGAGTCACAGGCTTAATTGGAGTGTCGCAGTTGGTCATATAGAAGAATGAATTCGCCTTTAGGCTATTGCTTTTATTGATATAAATAAAGGCAACCTTCCATTAGATGATTCATCTTTACTTGTGTTGTGTTGCCAGTGTTGTTTTTCTGGCCCCAGGCATACCTGTGTGTGTGTGTGCTGTCTGCACTCAGTCTTTGTAAATAGTGGGTTATTGGCTGGTAGGGCTATGACTATGCGTGTCACAGCAGGGAGCATGAGGGGAGCGCGTGCAGCGGGAAGGGAGGAATGCTTCACAGTCATGTCTCCGCAGCTCTGGCTCTGTCCAAACACAACTGGAATTCATAATCTCTCCTTGTTATACCTCCCACAGTTCTCCAAGCACTCTCCTTGCACATCATGAAGAGATGTGCTCAACTATATAATAGATGAAACAATGTCTGGAAATGTGTGTTCTGTAAAGAGTTCCTTCCCACCAATTCATAAATAGAAAGATTCCTTGGAAAAGAAAAAGGTCGGGGCTATTGATAATGACCACTTCTTTGCAATTGGATAATATAGTTATCCTGGGGTTGCATCCATGTTCACAGTCATTTACTTGAGAGCAGGAATGGCAGGCATTTTCCATGGCCAGACCAGTGGCCTGCAGTAAGCTTTGTGGCCGTGGGAACATACTGGACTTTGAACAATGAAACGCTCAGCTTTCCTCTCCACCGTCAACAGAACAGCTGAGACGTCCTAACCGTTATCTGAGAACGGAGACGCAGCCCCCAAAACAACGACACGAAGAGTAATCTCTTAAATACAGACAGCTGGGAAAGCCTAGGATTAGCTTGTGTATTCCAAACAGGGAGGCTATAAAACAATCCCACGTACAATGGGATAGCCTACCACAGTAAGCCGTTACACATCCACAGACCTAATTTATGGTGTGACATGGAGGAAAGAAAAAGTGCATGAGGTGCTGCACGCCGTAAAGAGCTGACGTGTGTATCGTCTTGGATTTAGGACCATATCTGATCGAATCGGACAAGTCATATTTATTCAGCATAGCATGTTTATTTACTGATCTGGTCCCATTTTAGTGCCGTGTTCCCACCAAGCGGCTGTGGGAAAAGGGATTTGATTTTGTAAAAGGGAGAGTTGGCGCATGTGTCTTGCTGCTCCTTAGCATGTCCTGTAATACGATGGGGGGAGATCATGTCGAAGCACCTGGAAAGTTTTGGAAGGTCAAAGTAACCTGCCTAAGCTTTTGGGTGAAAGCACCCAGTTCTGGAAATTGCAGAGCAGGAAATAAGTCTCCAATTTCCGCTCTCCCTGGAGGTAAGGTAGAAAAACATTCAAACTTTTCATTACACAACTGATGAGTTACTTTCAAGGCCTCTAGTCATGCCGACTGGAACCCAGGAGGACTGACAGGTTGTGACATCAGAGCATTGAGTCAGCCTGCCATGCCAGTGTTACTGTAGCCAGTAACATCCAAGTGACATTTTAAATGACCACGAATAAATAGAGAAAAAAGAGACAGAGAAAGAGAGAAACAGATTCACGACACTACGCAGAATGACCCTGTATAGGCTGGTGTACCTGACACAAGGAACATGTAGGAACCTGTAGTCCTATCTAAAGTTAGTGGGAATCAAACCGACAGCCTTGATGTGGCAGGCATCATATCCAAAGACATGGGTAGCCAGACAATGTGACATCCGTCCTCAGGGAGGGACAGAGCAGGCAGGCCATGGTACACCGCCATCTGAGCACCGCAGAGACAGACTGATGAGTCCCAGACCACTGAGCCTGCTTTCCAAGGTCCAGGTCTGAAACAACGAGCTGGCTGCCTCTCATTTCTACCAGCCACATACTGTGGGCCGTTCCCAGTAGGCCTGTCTGCCCAGAACCCCAGCCCTGGTTTAAGTCTCAGTGTCTGGGATGGGCTCTCTCTGCCAATGCCTTCCTGTTCAGGATTGGAACAATCAACAAACAGCAGTTCCAGGAAAAGACCCAAGGCTCAACCCCAGAAACAGGCAGTGTCCAGGGTGATGGATACTGCTGGAGGCTCGTCGACCAAAGAGATGCTTGAAATTGGGACTCTTTTGAAAAAGAGATCATTTTGAAAGAAGCAGTGTATTTGTGTCAATTTGCGCTTTCTAATGCAAATACACATTATTTATTTGTTTTGTTTCCTTATATTCTGTAAATGAGGCTGTTTTTGAATGTCAAACCCACTGGTTTATTTGTACAGTCCCAGAATACAACAACATATCCAGAGCACCAGTCATGTGAGAGTACAGTGTAAACAATAGCTTGAATATACAGTACTGTTTTGTTCTTGGAAATTCTATGCCATGATTGTTCTAAGGCCAGGCCTTGAACTGTAGGGCCTTGTCACCAGCTAGTTTATCACTCCTATAATATAATGACCAGACCACCAACTGTTCAACAACAGTGTTCTTTGTTTGGAGTGGTATTCTTTAAATGCCTGTGATTGGTCGCCTTATCAGGACAAACAGGTGCTTTTGTGTTTCATGGCCCGCCCCCTCCATGTGGGGTCATAAGCAGGCTCCCTAGCGCCCCTCAGGGGGGGTACCACCTCATTTACTGGTTGCGTTGAGTTCCTTCATGTTAAAAACCAGAGAGATCTAAATTTACCCTGCCAATGAAACCCTATCCCTGAAACTCTCCCCTCCCCCATCAAGTCGCCCAAACGTCTTCCCTGGCCTGTGCCAGGGTCAGTGCCTTGGTGCCAACTAACCACACAGGTTTGGGTTTCTTCCATTTTGATCCATCCCCAGACCGGCTGTGTGTCTGCCGCCAGGCCTCGCGCTGCAGAGTGCGTGCAAGCATATATGTGTGTCCAGATCAGAGAAGAAGGGAAGGTGAGGAAGGAAGGAAGGAAGGAAGGAAGGAAGGAAGGAAGGAGGAACTGACCAGGGGTTGTAAGAAAAGGCGGGTGAAGGGGGGGGGGAGATACAGCACCAAGTGTCTCAAGGAGCGGTAACCAGACCCCTCCCCAAAAAATAAATTTGATCTGGGTATCCACTCAGCTGCTGCCGGCACTAGAAAAATATTTAGGCAGCGAGAGCCTAAAGAGGATCCTGCCGCCTTATCCCTCTGGCTCCGGGGCTTCTGGGCAGGCCAAGGCCCGGGACTTTATCCTTAGAGGAAACTCCCCCTGGCCTCCAGAGGTCAGACACCTGTCCCCTGCCACACGTGTCACACACCTCCTGACACTGTGGCTCTTATCACATCATGACTCCCCTCTGCAACCCCAGGGGCCTGCAGCAGAAATTAATCACATTCTTTAACCAGACAGGAATTTCACAGCTGAGTTCACAAAGAGGGAGAGAAGTTTTTAAAAAGGGCTCATCTCTCATCTTTAATTGTGTACAGCTGACTTGCACAACCTTTATTTGAGATATATGATGTAGTTAAAAAATGCTGAGGTTTTAATGGAATGAAGATAGGTTTTGTGTTTCTCACAGTTTTTTTTATTATCTTTTTCTCCAGCATGTTAATCCAAATCATCTTTTTACTTACTCTGAAAAATCCAAACAATCTAAATCATGCTAAATCAGAAAATGTCAATGCAAGGTATTCTGTCTAATACTGTGCTGTTGTGGCTGGCAAGTCATGCGGCTCTTACCTTGACCCTGGGATTGGTTGAGGAGCAGGGAACAGAAGCAGCTCCAGAGCAGCAGAATGATTGGTTCTCTTTGAGGCATGACTATAACAGCAAGGATCTGGAAAGCAAAGCAGATTTTTTTCCACTTTAGAACTTTGGCAGGGTTAAATCTTTGACGATCGTGTCGAACACACATACGCTGGAATCAAGCGTTGGTTGCGTGGGGGAGTTCTGTCTTGGGCTCGACATACATCATGACCATAAGGTAAACAGGCCAAGGGCCACAAAGGGATCTGGAAAGGTTACAGAACAGGAGTGAAGCATTCCGACTGCGCAAGGCTCGCAGGGTCATTACAACTTGGCCCACAAGTCTTATTCCGCTGTCATCATTTTGATAAAGGGCACTTAACCAGGTGTCTCAGTGATAAATCAGGCTGGCCATCATGGCATTCCAGGACATGTGTTGGTCCTGGAGAGAGACACCTCCAACTGCTGCCGATGCCTTAGAAAGAGATACTATGGCTACAAGACAGATTATTTTTACTAGTCTGAAGTGTTGCTTGGCTGCAGTGGGGGGTTTACTGAAAACCAAGTCGTCCTGTGATCCTCTGATACTTCCTAATGAGACAAAAAGAAGGTCGAGTATGAGACGAGTTTGATTCTTCGGTTGGCCATTTTTTGAGTTTAATGTCCTATACCCAAAGGAGTGGGGTGTATTTACAGGCATCTCCTTCTCTGCAACACCGCCCCCCCCCCCCCACCACCCCAAATCAAACACAGCGCAACATGATCACCTCAACAGGGAACAGACACTCTCTTCATAATTTAGGAAGCATCATGAATCTTTTACGTTGGACATATTCAACAAGACCGCACCACTCCTACATCACCCTTCTCCTGTCAAACTCAATTGTTTCTTTCAGACGCTACAGATACAAGTACAGATATGAGCTTTTAGCTCAGGTGTCCCTTACATACTTCTGTTGCTTTTCTTGGTAAGGTAAAAGAGCATGGTGTGTTCTGGCTTCTCTTCTAAGAAGAAGACTGCTAAAACCATTAGGAAAACCACAGTATGCAATGACTCGAGGATATCATGTTGACATGACCCCCCACTGCACTTGAACTAGAACTTTTGATGTCCACCTGGCAATCATCCATACCCAGGTCAATCTAAAGGTCTTATTCAGATGAAGGTGCCGACCTCACTTTTCAATTAATCTTTAAGTTAACCTTTCAAGTTCTCCCAAGAATTGGACTAGTGGGAAGCAGAGAGAGGGGGGGGGGGGGCGGGGGGTTAGGGGGGGCCAGGCGGTCTATTCCTTACAGTCTATCCTTGGCTGGACTTTTCATATCCTGCCCGGTAATCTCTCAATTGTCATTCCGGGATTGTTGAGATGGAGGTTTTGAATCCGGCAGCCGGACAACAACTGTGCCTCCCCCCTGTTCCTGTTGCTGTGGTCTGATGCAGCTTTCTCCTCACCTTGCTAATGAGAGCACACACTGACAAGGCTTTGAACGTGAAACCCGAGAGCAGCTCCAACGTCCATAATAGGAGTCTTTCTCTGTCACGCCACATTCAACTGCTGCGGCCCATTGTCCTTGATGCTCTGGATTCCACATCAATTATCACCTAGAGTGTGTGTCCAAGCTCATGTGCAGACGTGAACATTTTGTAATAACCCCCATACAAATATAGAACATGTAGATAGGTGTCCCGTGTATATGAAGACATGTCCACAGAGACATTCCTAACCCTATTCTCCCATGTCTTTGTCAATCATGGCACTGAGTTTGAACTGTCCTTGTTTCCCATGGTCCTCCTTTGGAGATAAATGTAGCATGTCTCTCGTGTGTTCCTCAAAGGTATGTTGTAGGTCCCTTTCCTCTTTGCACATGTATTGTGTGGGACCAAAGGTGTGAGGGATGTCCCTGGAGCTTCACAGCTTGAGCAGCTGACGGAGTCCAATGCCAGACACCACATTCCTGATTTCAAAGTAATTATGACTGAGTTCAATAACCTATCCAAACGCTCCTTTGTCTCCATCCGAATGCATTGCTTTTAACACATCACTCAACCACCTTTTCTGGTTATCACTGTGTAGTGTGTGCTTGTAAGAATTGACATAAAAGTAATTAAACACATTTATATCCTAAATGTATATTTTACATTTGTGTTCAAAAGGATGCGCTAAATTGGCAGTGGTGCCAATTGTCTGCTGTATGTTGATTCATGAGTGTCAACTGTCAATAAGGTTTTGTAACTACAGTACAGTATGAAATGGCAGAGTGAGAGTTTGGTTCTCCTGTGACAGATTTGATACAATTATGAGAAGTCCCATGTTTTGCTGTTGTTCCATGTTCTGTACTGAAAGTGAAACCAGCCTCTGTAATACTGAACCTCTCAAAATAAGGGAGGTGAAAAATTAACATTACTGTTCAATGAAATTTTTTGTCTTCAAAAACGTTTATGAAAATAGAATGTCAGACCACCTACGATGGTAGCAATCATTTCTATACAGGTGTCAAAACACCACTGTGCCAACTAACACTGCTGGTAGCTCCCATCATCAAAATACAGCCAATTTAGGGCAATTGAGTCTAACTGTGATCATTTACATTTACATTACATTTAGTCATTTAGCAGACGCTCTTATCCAGAGCGACTTACATTAAGTACAGGGACATTCCCCCGAGGCAAGTAGGGTGAAGTGCCTTGCCCAAGGACACAACGTCAGTTGGCATGACCAGGAATCGAACTGGCAACCTTCGGATTACTAGCCCGATTCCCTCACCGCTCAGCCACCTGACTCCCCGCATTTATGCATTTAGTGTCTGATGTAGACTGAGAGACTTTCCTGCCTTCAAAATACATTCCGACTTCACACATATGCAACAATACTGTAAAACCAACTATTTCTGGATGTCCAGATATGATGTGCCATGGCCTAGTGGGTTCCAATTTCCCTGCATCTCTTTCTTCACTCTTCACTCTTTTCTCATCACTAACAGGGTATCTCTCTATCTCTGACAAACACTCTCCCTTAATCTCTATGACGCACACAGATGGACACACAGGAACATTACACGGTACATGTGCTACACACCTGAGCTGAAGGTGGTCACCACGGAACAGTAGTAGTCCTCAGGTAGAGCGAATGTGGCCACATGCACCATCAAATATCAAACAAAGCACAAAGAGTTCAGCTAATCCCCAAAACAAATGTTTAGGAGCCGGCAAGCATTTATTTAATGCTTGCCGTATCATTTATACACAAGCGAGTATTGTCGATCAAAAAGACTGTCAGAGAAACAGAAGCAGGAGAGAGAAAGACAAGGAGGGATCCACCTCCCCACTTAACAACACAAACCTGACTACAGACCAGCTCTTAAAGAAACAGGCTCCATTTACATCCCCCCTAACATAGTCATCAGACAGCCATCACCTCAACGGGAACAGATCCAATGTAATTTTCACCTCTGTCATTTTTCCTTAGTGGGAATATTCGGACAAAATGCAATACAATTAACAGGTAACATGAAACAAATGCATTTTACACTGCAAACATTTTGCATTATTATGTTTTCACAGCCATGCCATATTTAATTGGTTCTTCAGAATTCACAAATTATACAATCTTCAGTGAGAATATTATAAATATTCATATATATCTTGATATTAAATATGATCAACTATTTCAGCACTAATAACAAGTAAAGAAGCATTACACCTCAGCTACTGTAGATCCCACCACTCAGTCAGACTACATGTTTGAATGTTAGATTTCTGCCACTGGCCCTTTTGATGTCTGTTCTATTCAGTTGGAAGGAAAGAATAGAAATCAATCAGGCCTCATTGTGTGTTTGTTGATGTTCTGCCCCTTCTTGAGAGGCTCCAGCATGGAATAGAGATGGTGGAGAGGAAGGCTGTTGCTGTAGCGACAGCCCCTTAGGTTGGAGGGCTGCTGTGCCCACACGTTCCTCTGCAGGCTAAAGCCAGAAAAGGATCATTTTTCAGGGGATTATCTCTACAATATCACTGCTGTGTGCCTGGGAAGACAGGCATCTACATGCCTGCATGACTTGCCGTTGTGAAGCGCATACTGCTTCACTGTGTGTCTATGGTGTGCTTTTATTCAGCGGTGTCCAGGCTGGCTGCCTGCAGGGAGAGAGAGGGAGAGAGAGGGAGAGAGAGAGAGGGAGAGAGAGAGAGGGAGAGAGAGAGAGTGTGTGTGTGTGTGCATGCGTGCGTGCGTGCGCGTGTGTGCGCATGTGTCTGTGTGTTTATGTATCTTTAGTTGATGTGTTTGCATTCATTTCTGCTTAAGGCACATAGTAAGAGTAAGCTCATTACCCTGGACCACTAAATTCAAGGAACTGCAATCTGCTCCTACAAAACAACTCATATTTGGAAGGTTGAGCCGGCAAACTACGGTGGGAGCACTGTCATCAAATGGACATCTCTGCTAGTCCACACTTGTCAATGTGACACTTCAAGGACTTCCACTTCACTCGAATAAACATAGAACAGCATCTGTACTGTTGTGTGCCTGGCTGCCTCTCTGTTCAATTCAGATGAATGTTGAGATGCACTCAACTGTTGCCGTCTCTGTTGCCGCCTATTTGCCAGCTCGCCAGCCAGCCAGCATGTCAGCCTGCCAGCCTGCCTGCCTGCCTGCCTGCCTGCCTGCCTGCCTGCCTGCCTGCCTGCCAGCCTGTGTGTGTATGTTTATACTGGGATAATGGCCTTCCCATTACTCTACCCACCCGACCGGGTAAAGCGATGTCTACATTTGTGAAAGTCTCTTTTAAGACAGGATGATTATGACACATCTGCTTGGAAAATCAGCAACAAAATAATTCTCTGAGTTCTGAGTTCTCAGCTTTCAGATGATATATGGTTGCCCTTATAATTTGATTCAATAAGGCTGGCAATGCCTCTGAATACAAAATGGCAGTCATTATATTTCAATGATGCAATTTAGAAAATTGCTAATGTTATGGCTTTCTGCAATGCATTGTATAAACATAATGATTAGTTTGGGAGGAGCGTGGCTTTGTTGGCATGTTGTGTTTTTAATGCATTTTCTTTAAAACATGAAATGTTTCCAAATGTTAATTCTCACATTGTTATTTTTTTTGTAATCAGCTGCAAGTTAATTGGAACAAAACAATTGCCTTTGTCTGATATATGGTGCGGTTTCCTGCTTCAGTTCTGATTGGAAACACATTGTGTGTCCCACTTTCATTTTCCCTGTGAAAGAAACAGCAAAGAGGAACTTTCATGGCTTCAACTTGAAATATTTGGGCCTGAGAGAAGCCGATATGTTCGTTTTCCCACACTCTCTCACACACTGTTATCACATCAGTTTGGGGGAAAAAACATACCAGACCTCCTTCTCATGCAACTGCCCTGTCCTGCAGAATGTCTTGTCTCTATCAACAATGGATTTTTTGCGTGTAAACGTTCACTATATAAAAATTATCAAGAAACTTGAACCCTTCAAGAAGTTCTACTTTACATTGACACCCCACCTTCTTGTTTTTCAGCAGCTTCATTAGTGAGTGCCACGATTAGATGTGTAAAGCCCAGGAACATTTGAATTTGTTTGTCAAGCTCACATCTCGTCCACCAGACATAACCAAAGCAACGGTATTGAGAAAAAACACACCAAACCCAAATAAAGTAGTAACATTCCCTGTGACGTGCTCTTGCAGGCCTGTCCTTGCATGGATGTCGGATCTAATTTCCTCCTCATTCATACTATGTATCGAACTGTTCAGGCCTGTCTTGTTACGCACTGTGCTTTTACTCACAGGGTTGTTACACACAGGCAATGTTGGCCTCCTTTAACATGAATCATTCTGCTGTTTTATAGCCAAAGGAAAAACACAGTGGCCTAGGAAAACAAAAGCTTGTCTAAACAATACAAATATTGGCATAAATATTTGGTTTGTGCACTGTAAATGTGTACGTTTTCTTTACAAGAAAGACTTTAAAGGGTTCTCACATACTGTGAAACTAGGAGGCTTGTAATCTGGTTACTAGAAATCCAGCCTAACACAGTTTATCTCCACAGCCGCCAACAGTTGCCTAAGCAACAGAGAACCAGTGCTGCCGATGTTTAGGGCAGCAAGCGAGAATAAAATGTTTTTTCTGTCAGGGGTTTCCCATTATGTTTTCTTTTCTTTTTTGGATTACGTATTTGTATACATATTGCCAGTTTATTGGGTAAATGGACCCTAATGGCTGACAATGAATTCCCTCCTCCATTGTCATCAAGCTAATGTTATAACCATTTCTTAAAAGTCTGACTCTAACAGTGATGGGCAGGGAACCCAAGACCTGAAACTACATCAACTACCCGAATCACCAGGGCCTACAAATGATGACCAAGAGTCTGTAAGAGAAAGAAGGCAGGAGATAACTGGAACAGTGTCTGTGTAACTCTGTCGGAAGAAAGTGGCACAGGAGAATGTTACTATCAGAGCCAGAAATGTAGAAGCGATGAAGCATTGGCAGATGTCTGCTTGAATGTGTCGCATCTAAGTAAGCCTGATACTCATCTCTAAGATTTCTGTGGATGTGTCTAACTTGTCAGTGTGGGGTGTTAATGACAGACATAAATCAAAGACAACATTTCTAAGACAATAACTACCAAGCACAGGAACTGGCCATGTCATATTATTTCATCTCATATCATTTTGAAAAGAAAGAAAACGACTAAATTCCAGTAATGGTCTTACAAATGTATGATTCTCTGCCCTCTTGTCTTCTAAATACATGGATACACACACACCTGTCTGCGTCAAGCAGAGTGTGTGTGGTGCGATGCCCTCTTGTCTGACTCCAGAGAATGCATTGCCAGTGCCAGAGACTGGCAGAGAGAGTACAGTAAGCCATTTATTAGGAAGTCCAGGTATTTATGATGTATATTTACTGGCCTCTGAACTTTGTCTTCGGAACAGAGCACATTTGCTTTGCACATGGCTTTTGATCTTGACAGCAAATCAAAAGGAAGAAGAGCAAGTCTCTTCGGCATGAATACAAATCAACTCTGGCAATAAATGTTGCAGAATACTGTATCCACTGGGCAGGAAAGAGTGGGACTGAATGTTAATACAGCTAGAAAAAGTATAAAATTTAAGCTCTTGAGAATTTTGCAATCTCATAGGCTGACAGGTACTATTGGACTGACCTTTACAAGTAGCTTAACAGCACAATTCAGTTCCACACGTTCTGTGAAGTACACGTGGCTTACAGCATTTACAGTTAGTCACTCAACTCAACATTGTTTTCATGAATGAACTTCTTACCTCTTTTGAAAAAGCACTCTTTGTCTTCTGCAATTGTAATGTCGAAAAGGTTTTTAAAAGAGAGTCCTTTGTGTGCACTTTTACTCCAGTCGGCCAGTCCACGGTGTAGCCCTCTGTCCTTGAAGTGTGTCCAGGCGTCAAACACACACACGCTGGCTTGTTATTTTAGTGAGTGGCGAGCTGCAGACAGGCTGCAGTAGGCTGTGCCCCCCCACCCTCCAGATAGAAGACAAGGAGACGCACGCGCCCGCCCCACTTCACACCCTCTCTCCTCCCCCCTCTCCCTTGGGGGACTGACCCTATGGGCCACACTCTTGTACTGTATCAGCGCTTGAGTGTGATGTGTGTGTATATGTGTGTCTGTGTGTGTGTGTGAAGGGGGACCCAGGTGTTTTCTGTTGCCAAGTGCTTTGGCAAAGAATGTGTTTGCAGCAGTGTTAAATGAAGCTGTGATTAGAAGGCCGAACCTGCATCGGTGGGGGGTTGGGACACGCTAAGGTCTTCACCCCCACCTTTACTCTCCCTTTGTTCCTCGGAAGTGTAAACATTTTCTTCAACATAGTAATGACTGCAATAATTGATTCCAGGAATTAATGCCAGAAAACCCTTTTCATTACATTTAGTCGGTCTCTCAAAAGGAAAAACCAAGCTTTCTCAATCTTCCAGATGTGAGACTACTCGTCTGTTTCCAGATTGTTAAGCCTTATGGTTAAGGTGCAACTGTACCAACCTTGTTCACTGAAACCCAACAGAGTAACATAAAGCGAATGAACACACACACACGGCAGACCCACTGAGTACAGGTAATACTTTACACACCTCAGCTGTGTCTTGTGAGGCCAAGGTAGTTTGCTTTCTCTCCTATGTGTTTTAAAGACGTTTGTTTTGTAAGAAGATAGTGCCAGTCATTAACACCTTCCACCCCCCCACCCCCCCCCCCTCCTGCCTCACAAGCAGCCACGGAGAATTAACGTTCCATAGCTGGGATTCCCTGCTTCAATCTGTGGAGGTGGGCAGGGCAGGTGGCAAAGACCCAACCACCCTTGCTGCACCATGGCCAATATGGTTGACCTCCCTCCCTCCCACCATCCCCACCCTACCAAATGACCAGAGGTGGGGCCGCATCCCAGGGGGCTTGGCCTGGTTGTCGTAACCAAATCCTCAAGGCTCATTGTTACGATGGATAGGGAGAGGTTTGGTGGGGGTGATGGGGGGCGGGGGGGTTTGGGTCTATATCCGACCATGCCCATCGGACCACTTTGAAACAGCCGCCCTTCAAGGGGGGCGGGGGGGTTGAGAAGTAGAGCCTATTGAATGAGACGCGTGGTGTGTGCAGCTGCGAGAAGCCTTCTCCCCCTAAGTGCAAGTAATCTGCACACAATGCAGAGCGATGGAGGGAGGGGGGGGGGGGGCCTGGGAGGGGGGCATCTGTCAACATGAAGAGACCTTGATGGCTGCAGGTATTGAGTGACACTCAAATATGACCGAGATGCCCCCCACCAACACTACCACCTTCCAACCCTCCTCCCGACCCCCCCCCCCCCCTCACCTCCTCAACCATCACCGACTCCCTGAGGCACCTGGTCTGCTTGCCTGTTTATCTTGGGATGCGAATGGGGGGCTGAATTGTGGGAGGGGCAGACAACAAACATTCCTCACCCATACTAGCCTTGACCCGAAGCAGCTGAGGGTTGCTGGGAGGAAAGCCTGTGGAGACTGTGCACACCGGAGTTCCCGGGATGGCCGACATACAGTACAATCTTTTTCCTGCGGCATGTTACGTGCAATGGTTGTGTTATACCTCCAGAACTACTTCAGGCCTCACCGATCATCCATAAGCACTTAAGTCCTCATAAGCTTGCCCCAAGTGCCTTGTGCATTATGTCCTCACCATGACCAATTGGAGGGTTTTCCCAAAGCATGCATGTCTTTGTCTGTGTGTTTGGATGCTAGTGTGCTTGTGTGCATACCCTACATGTATTTATGTGGGGTTTAAGGGCAACATAGAGAGTTGTGAAATTCCAGGAAATGCTCACAGAACAATAGGCTGGATATGGGAAACAATTTTAGCAGACTGAGCAATGGATAGTTCTGCTATATCCAATGTTTGCAGTGCTCACTGGGACTAATTAGTTTTTAAATAGTTTTGAAGGATGCTTGTGTGTTCACGTTGTTTGACGGTTTGCACTTGCATATGCTGGTGTGTACGTATGTGAATTTGTGTGTATGCCTCGATGCACAGCATGCGTGTGCAGCAGTGTGTCTGTGTACACGGTGTGTGTGTGTGTGCGTGTGTGTGTGTGTGTGTGTGAGGAAGGACGTGTGGTCTCCGTGCTAGTGGCGAGGCCAGGGCAGTTGGTGGAGGGTAACTGGAGACCATACTCCTCCAACAAAGAGACAAACAGTCTGATTGATGAACATGGTGTGTTTGACCTGTTCACCCCAACATGCGCCATTCCACTCTGAGGACAAACACAGACACGCTTGGCCTCCAAGACGGCAGCCGTTCAGCCCACAAGCCTCCCCTGGAGACACTGGATATCACTTTGTCCAATTAATAATTCCAACTTTATTCAGAGCAGAAAGCTACAGTTGTCTTTTTGTCCACCGACCAATGATAACTATGTTCAACATGTGTTCTGCTCTCAGGCTTCCAAAGTTCAATATGCCATGCTGATTTAAGGTCTATTCTGCATCAAAAAGACTAAAATCGTCAGAAAGTAAAAGAGGTACCAGATTACAAGATGGCAGACTTCCTGACTGAATCTCATTGAAAACCTTTCACTTTCCTCTGATGATTCATTTGATGGTTGTTGCTGGGGCCATGTAACCTCTAAAGAAAGAGGTTACCCAGCTTTCAAGGCTGTCTTCAGCCAACATGAAATATAAATGTACTTCTGTACATTGGAAAGGTAGACACCACTAGGCAGTGCGAGGCAGGGAGCAATGTATGCAAGTGGAGTACAGTAGCAACTGGTTGTCCTGTGAACAGCCATTATAGTCCATGGGGGCCCGACAACTGATCCACCTTGGACATTACAGTGGGCACGATCAGCCTGCATTATTAATACCTGCTGAGTGGTGATGAGAAAGGTATGCCTTGGAATCAAACCAGCAACCTGGCCGTCTAGTGTTGAGAGACCCTATTAGAGCCTCTGTTTCAACCTGCTCTGAGGCTTTAATGGAGATGTTTTGCCTTTTTACAAGGAATGAGAAAACCTCTGTGCTGCATTGTTGTTGAAAACTACAGCAAAGGGGGCTAAGATAATAGCTTCCCTGACAGTCCGAAAGGTTTTGGTGTGCATGGTGTGTTTTTGTTCCCGACTACACACAATGAAAACTGGTAAAATAATTAAATCATGCAAAAAGCTTATGTATTTAAATATAAATGATGTGTACTTACAAGTTTGCTGGGCTAGAAGCTCATAACATTTCCATGAGTGTAAAGGTCGGAATGTGCTGCATATTTTATAGATTGTTAGGGTTTTGGGTGTTACAATGAATGTTTTGCCATGGTTTAACGATACAACACAAACCTCACAGACTTTTTTTCTAATGTGCTTATTAAAGGGTAGATTTAACAGCCTCAAAAAGCCATATTACCCAGGGCAACGCTTCCACCAACTATGCTTTGGATGCCCACACACTTATTACCATAATTGCAATGGTGTGCAATTACAAGGCATTGAAAAAGTGAGGATGTACAGACCAATTCAAGCATCGTGAAGGCCTACAAGGTTAAAACGAGAATACTGCATGGTGCGGGACCCAATTAAAGGCAATAGTTTTCCACCATTGATTCAAAGGTTTCACATACTTATTTGATATATTTAACAATTGGCTAGTTGAGTCCCACAGAGACACTTCACCACCACACATCATGTTTATGATCAAAATACACAAAACCGATCATATGTATTCTCACACAGCCAGCCTGACTCCTTGTAATTTTTTTATTCCCTTCCTTTCAGAGACAAACTGACACATTTAAACTCAAAATGCTGTGCACTATCTTTGCTGAAGTGGGAATTGCACTTTGTGGCTTGATTTGAATAAAATGTGGGGTTTAATCCCGGTGTTTGACTCTTTTTGTCTTGAAAAAATATCCTTTCCGCAATCCGCCCACTCTCCTTCATTGATTCCGAGAGAGATTTAATACCTTTGTTGGAGTCTTCCTTTAGAACAGCGAGCAAAGGCGACCCTGCAGCCTTTTATGAATGTATCATTAGAGCCTCGTCACTCCCTTTACCACATCAGCAAAGAGAAGAAAATGTTCAAGAAAAGGATGTTTAAAGCCTGCCCCTGTACAGCAAGACAATAAATCAGTGCAATTTCCAGTGCAAGGGAAGATAGCTCCCATAGGTGCAACAACAACAAACATTTAATGGATTTCACAATTTTTTTTAAACAGACAGGAAGTTCTGCTGTCTTCCCTTGATTGGGAATGTTTGTATATTGTAGATGTTTCCTTTGAGCACCCCATTCCATGGAGTCCATGTAATGATATACTATTCAGTAGAATCAGAACCTCCTCAGAAAAATTATGTACAACACACCAAGGAATAAGTACTGGAGAGGTCTGACTTCACTCCCTGCTAAGTGACAGCCAGGTGTCGGAAAACAAGAGAAAGAGTTGAGAGCTTTAGATATACCCACCATGACCTGTGTGTTGAAATAAAGATGAGTAAAAGGAAAAATAAAAAATCTAAGTGAGGGTCTGAGTCGACGTGAGCTTGTCAGCCAGTTCACATGTCAGACCTCTGATGTTTCCCTTTAAAAATACCCCCACTAGCTATTTAAAAGGAGTGCCAGATTTCAAGGTGGACGAAGAGAGCGCTGAGAGGTGCTCCTCTTCTCAGGCTTCTCCTATCCCCACCCTCCCTCCCAAACACCCCCTGCCCCTCCCCCACAACACCCCTGCATCACCATCAGACTAAGGGCTCCTTTAATAACTGTACACTTGACACCGGACTAGAGGGAAGGAGGGAGACGCCTCAGAAGAGTGGGTATCAATCATGACGTTGGAAATGGAAACAAGGTTCAGTGCAAGTGCACCAGTGGCCTCAGTAAAAGGCTTCAGGATGATTGAAGATGGACTGATGTTTTAGATTTCGCTTCTGACTTCTGTCAGAAGTACGAGAATTGGTAATTCTCACTCCCTTTTCTCTTTAGGCTTTTTCTTTTTTACCATCTCTGAGAAGACGGCTCATCAAGGTTGCTAATTGACTATCTTGTTTTGTCATCTACAGTTTGGTCGACCCATTCTTCGTCTCTGTGTGACCACACAAAAGAGAAGAAAGAAGAAAAAAACTGAACAATCTTCAAAGGAACCTGGTCAAAATCTGGTCGGGAAGATTTGAAAGATATGACATTTTCTATTCTTGCCTTCAGTAAATGGGGCCAGCAGGTGTGACTCACTCAGTGTTCAGCATACACCTGCCATTAGCATTAACTGCCATCTCATCTCCTTGGGACATGACTGTTTTCCCCTCTCCTTCCTACCATTTACACCATATGTGTGAAAAACAACACCCTCAAAAAGGACAGGTTCCATTAAAATCCCTCAGCAGATAAGGCCATGAAAAGCCTTTTGTAGCCACACCAGACAGCGTAGTATGATGGAGAAATAATAATCTATGATTCATAGACAATAATAATCTATGATTCATGATAATATTCATGTAATATGATGAGAAAATGAATCTTTAAGCACTTCTCATTTCATTTTTTATGGATTCATATATCTGTCACCTGGGTATACGGCTTGTGTTGTGTTTTCCTCACAGAGTTTGGTAGTTGCTCTTGTCCCTGTCTCTCACCGCCCCTGGAAGGATTCAAGATCAGTAGAGGGGGGTTGTTGGGTTGGGGGTAGGGGGTGATGAAATGTGTCGCTATTTCAAGTCAGACGTGGGACACTTTGCCTTTGAAGTCGAAACTTCCATGAGATTACATTTATACCCGTGCTGTCATCTTCCATGCTGCTCCTACACATGCACGCACAAGCACGAGCATGCACACTGCGCAGCACCTGACCTATGTTCGATGGAACATCTAACTACTTCTGATATGACCAGCTTCCATTATGCTGACCAACGCGCTGCTTGTAGAACCTGGCCTTATCTGGACCTTGCCCCCAAGAGTGTTGCTCTGTCGTAATCGATGCATCAGGGAGAGAAAAGCACTGAAGGCTGTCTAAAATAAAAAGCATTGTAACAGCATAATGACAACAACAGCTGCTGGGAGTTGGGAGTCATTCACCAAACTGATGGACATACTTGCAATAGCTTCCATTGCAGGAGATGGCAGAGATGGGACTCAGCATTGTTCGGGACCAGCTGGATTTAAACTGGACATTGTCTTACAACTCCCAGCAGTGTATTACTGCTAATCTACTGCCAAACAGGTGAAGAAGTAGGCTACTGTATAGATAGATATCGGGGAGGAAGGGGAATAGAGAAGTAGGGGTGGGGTGGGTGTTGGGGTGGGGGGGGGGATATCTGACTAGATTTACAGAAGGGGGGGGGGATCCTTGTCAAGAAGGGCCAACCTGTCATCATCATCTCTAAAAATGGCCCATCGCTGGTGATTGAGGGATCTTCTGAAAGCAGGCACCTTCACAGCTGCACTGGTGTAATCACACAGGACAATGCGGGGCAGATTAGGAGCAGATAGCTGATCACCAATAAGTTTAGGTAAGAGGCAAACTGTTGTTTAATGATTAATAATGAATAAACCCTCCCACACGCCGAGTTTCAATTGACTCTAGATGGGATAGCGGTCGGGAGCCATTTTTTATTCCATCAGAATGAGGCCCTAAGCAGTGTGGGTAACTGAAGCAGAGATAATGATCTATTAAAGTAAGGGTTGTCCTTACTTTAAGTCTGTGATTACATTGTCTGTGTGTGTGATGTGTCTGCGTGTGTTTGTGTGGTGGGTGACATTTCTTTGTATTTTAGGTTTTCACTCATTGTCAACTACTATAAAAATTACATTAAAAAAAACAGATATTCAATATCATACAGTGACTATGCCTTTAATGGTCACACAAAATGTAACAATGGTCTAGTTTGTGTAGAAATATATACAAAGAAACTTAAATGAGGGAATGTTGAGGATTTTCCCCCTGAGAATGTTAAACTAAGGTGTCAATTTTATCTAGTATAGTTTGTAAATTTATGAAGACAGATGGTTACAGTATAACTAGTAAGGGTAAGGTCACCAGATGAACACACGGTATTATCTCCTGTAGGAAACCTTTAGGAGACAATAATTGCTACCTACCCTCCCCTTGTGGTAGTTAGCAGTACTATCACAAATAAAGAAAGGGAAACGGTATTGATTTATTCCGAAATATTTTACACATGTCCAATTCAATTGACTGAAGTATGCATCAATGACAAGATCTTCCTTTTGTATCTAGCAGACTTCAGCCTTTTGCCCTCCTGCATATAACTTTGCCTATTTATCTCAAGTGAAATTCATCCTCCAAAAACCTTCACATCCAAGCCTCAGATCTTGCCCACCATGTACACCATAGATCAAAGCCTCACAGATATCCCCTTATTCAAGATCAGATATTCATAACATCCTATCTGACTGGGATTGCAGATAGCTGTTTAGCTGCACTTCCGCCTTAAGAGGAAAGTACATGTTGGTTTTGTAAGCCATATGACGCTGGATCAAAACCCTGTGGGGGGCAGAGAACGCAGGTCTGGCTGCACTGCCCTGCCCACATTAGTGACATGCAGCTCTGCCATGCCACACTACACCCAGGCGGAAGAGCAGCAGATTTTCCTGCTGTGCCACGAATGGGTTTTCCAGCAGCCCGGAACACTCTACAATGTACAAAACAACATAGCCCAGGGCTAAACCTGCTGCTGTGAACAGAGGAGGTGCCAGCCACAGCTCTTGTGAGCCCTACTCTTCCTCACCTAAAAAACATGGTGCATTTTTCATCACATTTGTTATGTGCACTTTTAGGATTTGCTTTCACACTATCCGAACCAGCCTATGATTTAGTAAGTGGGCATAGTGGATTGTCTTGTATAAATAATTAATTTAGCCCCAAATTGAGACACCAATTACAGTAGGTCTCACTCAATTGGAAACAGTGTTATTTTATAGTTACAGAGGAAGTTGAGTTAAATTGCACCGCAGCCTACACAACACAAACCCCGATCTTGACAGCTCTGTGTGTTTACACACAACATCAACTCTTTCAAATGTAATTTCAGACAGATTGTTGCAAAAACAAATCCTGCTATGGCCTCCTGAGCTTCTTACAGCTTTCATCATATAAAGTAAATTAACCAAACACCCATTACTGTATGCCTCAATAGCACTGAGCTTTTATAGGATTGATTCATTCTACTGAATTGTGTAGATTTTCTTTTAGTCCCCTTGAGAGAAGAATTACTCTGAGTTTTTGTTTGGAGTTATTCCTTATCTGAGAATTTAGGTTTAGTTTAGCAGTGGATCTGTGTATAGTTGTGTGTCTGTGGGTACCTGTGTAAAAGGGTGTGGAGGAAAATGGGATTTCCTGTGTCCTTATGTTATTCACTAATCAACAGAACTCTCACCAATCGATAGAACTGGTCATTGGAGACTAGTTAGTATGTTAGTTAATGAGTTTGCTATTGATAAGTGTTGATTGTGTATTTGTCAGGTTGAATAGATGCTCAGGGTAAGGAGAAAGTAACTATGATCTCTCTCTGCCCTGAGTGTGAATCTCTTTCTCTGTGACTGTTGTAATAACATGCACACCATAACACATGCAGTTAGATGTGGTTAGATTTTACAATACAATCTGTCATGCCCTTCTGATGAACATTTGTTTTGGGCACGTTTTACGTTCAAAATGTGCCCTGCATTTGCAGCGGATTTATCTCCCCATGCAACTCTTTAAATATGCTTAAATAAACAATGGATCAACTATGTAATTGAAATTTCTAATCCACTTCCCACTTCTGCTCAGGCCCAGTATAGACATGTGCACACTGTCCCCCCACCTGAGCAGATTTGAGGAGGATTGAGTTTGATGAGGAGACACACAGACTACAATGCTTCGCTTGGCTTATTTCCGCAGGTGTTGAGGGTGGAAATTATTCATGCTGACTCTGTGGATTACATTTCTTCTACTCCTCAGCTCCCTACCTCACATGCAAATGGAGGCCTCCTTTGCTGACTCTCCCGTCCATCATGGGGGGAGGGCTTGCCAAGGAGTCAGGGCCAGTGGACTCTGACCCTTCTGGCATGACACGTGTTATGCCTTCTGTTCTGGGGTCGACTGTCTGCATCTTTGACAGGCAGGTAGAGCATTAGTATTCAGCCTCCTGCTAGGTCTGTCAGGAGAGGGGCATCTTGCATAGATAGGCTAGCAATCCACAGACACTGCGTTATGTAGAGGGATAAAGAAAATGTAGCAACAGGAATTTCAATTAAACTGTTTGTCACAAAGGGTATATGACAGATTTATAAAGGCTAGCTAACTCCATCAGTGATTCAAAACATTCTTAACATACTTGCTGTCTTTTATCAAGACAGTCGTGTCTTGGTCCATAATCCTTTGGAATCTGGTCATTCAGTTGAAGAGTGATGTTGATCACAATGGATGTGCCGACGTTGTGGAACAATCGAGTCAGTTTGTTGTGTCTAGCAGGAGGGGCATACCGGAGAGAGACATTTCATTGATGAGACTGACTGAAGCGGTATGACTATAGTGCTCATGGCTCAGCTGGAAAACTGACTGATGTCAACCAGGATCTGAGACTGCCACCTGCTGCTGCAGTCTCCTACTGCAACACACACTCCATGAACCCCGAGTGCCCTGGAGCACTCTCCTCTTTAATCTCTTTGTTCTGGCACACAATGTGAAAAAAAACTTTAGTGTATGTTACTTCTGATTTGTTGGCCAATATCATTGTCAGTTTTTACACTTTTGCACACTTGTTTTTCTGTGGTCAATGTTTGTTTAAATTGTTAATCAATGGACAGACTCAAATAGGTTTTTCCAAAGTGGACACTACGGACACAGAACACTAATCACTTACGAATTAACTGTGCAGTGGCAAAGTTTGACACAAAGTCTTTAAATGCACCTGCCTACTAGACAATCCCGGGCATGATCCCGGGCAAACAGACGTCAGGACGCGCAGTACGTGGGGATTCCTAAGGATTACCCATCGTACCCCGCGGGTAAAGATGGCGATAGATGAAACGGGTTGGAGATCAACTTTATCCGGGAGCAGACCTATCTCAAATCTAGTTTGAAAAAGTAGTAGTCTTCTTGTGGGTTAATGTGTAGCAATTATATGCGTTCACACCATATTCGACGTATTTAGTGCTCCATTTGCTCAAATAATTATTGAATTGTAGCCGTGCACGAACAACCTCGCGAGCAATTGCACAGTGCAGTCCGTCCTGAGAGAAGAACGGACAAAGTTTATTACGAGGAACGAGTCGGTCTTCCGCTGTGACACTGATTTTCGAGATTACGTTATCGTTCATAAATGTTAGGAATACAACGAGGTAAGTGTAACGATTATTATGTGGTTATAGATTGAGAATGATTTTAATTGCTCGTACTAGATGATGGCTATTATTTCACAACCGAATTTGATCCACACCTCCTTTGAAGTGGGCCAGATACAGAACCCACATGAATGCGTTGTCGAGACCTATCAATCAAAACAAATCAATATATTTTCAATTGTAGCGTTATTAGTAGCTGGCTAACAATTACCCTATATCATTTTGCTGTAATAGACTCGCTATCGAGCAACATTTGCTAAATCATTTGCGGCGGGTGTAAATCATTTAGCAGTCGGACATTGCCGCAGGCTGTGTACGTCAAGCTAGATCGACAATGAGTGCCAGTCTACTTGACTCATGCGATAAATGCACCGTTTTAATAATATTGATGACACAGGCAGCAAGTTGTTAAGCCTGACATTTCAGAGCTGTCTCATTGAAACAAGTAGGCTACATTGCGTTCAAATTAAATGTCAGTCTGCACGGTCATAGACGTGTAGCCGTCACATCTTTTGATCTTGGTACCTGTTATAGCCTATCAGTTTGCAGCAGAAGAGACAATGTCGACTCAACAAAGTAGGCTTCATTGCTCCATCAAGTAAAAAGAAAAATGATTAGAATTCACTTTTAGTCATTGTGTTAAACCATAAACATTTCACCAATCGATGAATCCTTTATAATTTGTTTCCTGACATACACATCTAGTCTCATAATCTACCCTTCAGAATTGCAGACAAGAGGATCCAAAATATGTTGCTAACGTTTGACAGTTATGTAGCTATCTATGAATCAGCATTGGAAAGTACATTTGTGATTATTTCACAGTGTGAAATAGTCTGTGTGTTTTGCCAAAGTGAAGTGATATGAGGCTTAATTTATTTATTTATGAGTTTGTGGTGATTGGCTTGAGAACATTTTTCATTCCAATATGTCAGGAATGGGTCTTTGGCTATTTGGCAGGGGTGTAACAAAACTACAGGACTGTCAAACATAGTCCTTTCATTTTGCCATCCTAATCTTTATCAAGCCTTGGACCACATTAAGATACTATCCCTCAGTGTCACAATCTGTCACAATGAGTGTGTTGAACTTACTTTTTTCTTTGGGTAGTTGCCCGCAATTTAAAACCCATGCAAGCCAAAGTGCTTTTGTCTGCCTGCCTGATGGACAACAGCTATGTTGATGGGGACTTCAGTGTGGACAGGACTTTACTATTCTGCTATCATGTATGGGCGGGTTGGCTGACGTACAGTGGCTGACATACAGGCGAGTGAGTGGGGACAGTCTCGGGAGGGCTGCAGCCTCTAAAGAGCTGTCAACACTGCTCAGCATCTCTCCTGTCAACTCTCCCCAGAGTGGAAGCTGCTGCCACCCGTCTCTAACAGCTGTGGCCGGCCAGCCTGTGGAAGCGTCCCTTCACGAGTGGTGCCCACCACTGCCAACATGGCACTGACACTCCCTTAGGAGGTTTGGGGTTGGTGGCAGGGAAACACGGGCTTGCCCCAGAAATCAAGGAGGAAGAATTGTGAGCTTTTGAAACGGAAAAGAAAAAACGAAATGAGGAAAACATGATGTAGCATTTGTGCCAGTTGGATGTGTATTATCGTAAGGCAGAGCTCTGTTTGGCTTTTGTCAGTGGTTAGGATAGGCGGTTTTGAGGAAGTGTTTGCATTAGGATTTGGAAGAAGATTATACTGTCAAGTGTGTCTGGGTATTGACAGAGATTTGTGAATTAGCATGATAAGGGCAGGTGTATAACAATGGATTTAGTGATTTATACATTGTGACATAATCGTATTGCACATTGTTGACGCACAGGCAGATATGGCTGTCAGGAAAGATCATTGCATTCAGCTGGCAGAGGAGACCAATGAGACTCAAACTACCCTCCTTTTCCAAGTCTGTTTTGCCGTTTGACTTTTAAAATGGATTTGGTGATCCTCGTAATTAGAGCTTGTAAAATAAAACGGTTCACCACTCTGTGGAAATTATATCGGTGTTGCACTTGTGTGTTAATGAGGAGAGCTTAGCTTGGGAGTCTTATGCTCTTTATAACTGAGTCTCATATCCAAGATTGTTTGTAGTAAATGTTATGTCTCTGAGGCTCGGAAATAGACCAGACATCGCAGAGCCAACAAGTAGGACGACGGGGTGGTTTTGAGACTTCTCTGACCTGCTGGATTCATCTTTATCCAGAGTGTGCTCTGAACAGGCTAGACTGTGGGGCATTTCGGTCTCTGCACAGTAAGCACAGTAATCTCTTAATGAATGTTTGTTATCATGGCCTTCCGAAAGACTGCTACCAGCGCATGGAAATGACGTGTGGGTGTGTGTCTAGAGGGGAAGAGCCAACGGGCCGGTGAAAGGGAGTCTCCCCCTCTCGGAACACAGAACTATGTCTAGCCGCCCTCTGTCTGCCCCCGTTTGGATGGAATGCACTTCAGAAAGCACCATGCGATTCTTGTGCAAATGTACCCTTCAGCCACACGGTCCTATTGTCAGCCTGGAAGGGCTCTTTCTTTGTTTGTTTGTTGGCCGGATCAAATTATCTGTGACCTGGCTGCAACATAGGACTACTTTCCGGTTGGTTTCAGACAGGGGCAAGGTACAATGGTGAACCCATGGTGTTGAGATATGCTACTCCTCAGCCCATAAATCAGCTATTTAGTGATTGCATCTAAACATATTGGCCCAGTTTGGATAGAGCAAAGACCAATGTCTGGATTTTAATCTTAAGCCATGTTTATTTTGTGTTTTTGTTGTTTTTCCGAAGGTATTCGCTTGTCAGACAGCCCATTTTCACCTCCTCTCTTCCCGGCTTGGGCACATCTGTAATGCTCATGTATTGTCAAAAGTTAATGAAGTCACTTGTTTCCCCATTATAACTTGTTTAAATGCCTGAGTGAAAGGTCATCTCTTCAGAGGGGGGCAGTCTGTTTTCTTTATTAAGAGCACTCTGTCTCTCTTGAAAAGCAATCAGCCCCAGCTTAATTGGTATCATTCAACATGACTGCATTCAGAGTGCAATGAAATGCTTTGGTAAGTGGGAAAATGAGTGACAATGAATAGACCTAACTCTGTTGCACATTTAGTTAATTTAGGATTTAGCCTACAGTACGACACTGCCATGTTAGTCAGGTGCTTTAGTTGTCACGGGAAACGGGCCACTGTATTTAAGAAGTTGTGTCTTGCTAGCTCACAACGGGGTTATGTAGCTAACAACCTTCAACTAAGGCACATAATCCAAACTACCTCAAGGTAATCTTTGTACCTTTTTTAAAGGTAGATCTTGATTCCAACAGCAATAGTGAGCTAGCTACCCACATGACTAATGGGTTGTAGGCTTACTATAGCCAACTGTCAAGGTTAAATTCAGCTAGCCTAATTGCTGTTTGATAAGAAATTGGGAAATGCACATGAGAATGCCCAGACAGTTTAACAAGAAGGACTAGCAACCGGTCAGAGTCAATAATACAGTATACCACAGGCACTGCACTAGTGTAGCAATACTAAAACCCCAAACAATTATTTGTATGTGAGCATGCATTAAATGGGACATTATTCAAGTGTTCAAAGTGAAGTGGCATAAAGGACAGCGTGAGGTGGCTGCCGTGATTTCACAAGGAACACAATCAACAAGCATTCAGAAGGCCTTTCCCTCCCACCCCCGCTGTCCTACCTCTCCACCAATCCTTCCATCACCTTCCGTCAGTCAGTCCCCCAGCTTACCTTCTCTGTGTGAACTCCAGTGGTGACGGAGAGCGAAAGGGAGTGAGTCAGAGGCTGGGAACGCTAATCCCTTACACACAGTCCTACAATCACAGGAGTCGCCCAGGCCTTCGCTCCAGGCTCAGCCCTAACAAGGCTACCTCTCTGCGCCTGCCACCAGCTGCTTTCCACTGGAGGCTTAGCTCCCCGGGATCCCCTAGCCGTGCGTGGCATGCCTGGTCTGGTCGGGCCTGTCCTGCCAAGCTGCAGTAGGGTGTGGAGTTGAAGAACCCATCTCATTATAGAAATGCTGCAAGGCCTGGCCGGCTGTGTCCCGGCTGCAGTAAGCCTCCCCTTTTCTCACCCCGATGCCACCGCTACATCCTCCACTGTTTAGTAGACAGAAGTTAAATACCAGCTAGCTAGTTACCCTTTTCCAAAGCCCAGGTTTAGCTTGGCCTGCGTTTGTTGTTCCTCACTCATGTCGATGGGCACTTGGCATTTAGTCGATTAGCAGCCATTTTTGTATACTTAAGTTTGGGCTGCCTTCGTTCTCGTCTGACCTACTGTGGATATTACCTTTGCACATTAGGAAACTTTGTGTGGTTATTTCATAAAGGATACCTTGTTGTCTTTTGAGTTCGGATCTTCGTCTGCCATGAGTGGATATTTGGCAGTGCTCCCAACAACCCCTACGTCAGAGCATTTTCTGACTCATTTCCCAGGAACTGTCTTTCCCTCCATATTGTCCTATTTTTTCCTAGATCACCTCCTTCCCTCCAACCAGCCAGCGTCCTCCCCAATCACTGTCCTTGTTTTGTCGGGTATTTCCAGATACAGTGAACAATACTCTTGTTTGGTTTTTGTGTTTGTGCATTTTAGAAACTTCTACAGCTCCAGCTCTTTATTCTTTTCTTTCTTTCTTAAGCACTTAACTTGAATTTGGGCCAGTTAAGTAAAAAAAATTGACTGATTACTGGTGGCTTGGTGTGAGTGGGTTGGGAATATGCATAGATTACTAAAGAGAGAATGGTAGCCAGGGTACACAGCATGTCTGCAGTCCCAACTTCACTGTTTAGTCTGTGGCATAATCCGAAGATATCATGGCATTATCCGAAGATAATGCCACAAGTTCAGGAGCTCTCCCAAGGTCGCCCCAGGCCGGAGTGATTCCAGTGACCACTTTGATTTCACATTATCGGCTGTCATCCTCCCACACCCCACACGGTGTGCTAGTGAATCAGCAAGGCCTGAAAGAGCCACATCAGCATTACTCTGACCTCTCTCAGATCTGGTGCAGCGACACGGGTCGGCCATTCCTGTAGAAAGTAGTTATTGTGAGCTAGCACAAGGGCATAAAAGTGACTCGTTGAGGTGTATTGCTTAAACTCACCTACTTACTTACACACGCACACACACACTCACACACCATCACATTCTTAACCCTTGTGTTATCTTCGGGTCATTCTGACCCATCAGTCATTGTGACCCACCGTCGTATTGCGACAAATTTACCTCATACAAAAACAAAGTGAAGCATTTTCTTTTAACTGTCGGGCTGTCTCAGACCCCCCACATTGGAATGGTTAAAAGAAAATTATTTGTATTTGTTTTTGTATTGGGTAAAATTGGGTAAACACAACGATGGTTCGTTATGAACCTTTGGGTCATGTGACCCGAAGGCAGCACGAGGGTTAAGGGACGCTCCCGGTTTCCATGGTGAATAGACGGTTCTCTGCTCTTGTTTCATTCAGTGCCCTGCAGCAGCAGTGGAGAATGACTAAAGAGAAGACATTTACAAAGGCAGTACTCCAGAGACCATCCTCCTTCGGTCCATCTTTCTACTATAGCTACACCATAGCTTTCTACTATTATTAAAACACAGCCATTTTTGTATTCACATAAGAAGAATTGACAGGTCCTCCTCCTCACAGAACATCAGTCACCACTAAATCGTTTACTGCTCAACATTTTAGGGAAGATATTGGCGCAGACCCAGTTTGTTGTCTTTGGTGCATGGCTATTACGATTTCCTTTTCCCCTGAGAATGTGTGTGTGTTTGAGAGCAGAAAGTGTGTGCTCACTCCGTTTGTCTTGTGTTATGTACACACTTAATGCCCTGGGCCCAAAGATAAAGATGACCAACATGAACTTTAATGGAAAAACTCGTATTTTTGCCTTTTTCAAGTCTGACATTTAATGAAAAAGGATCTGGTAAATACCACGTAATTGCATCAGCATTTGGGCCAATTGTCTTCAATTATCTTCATGATTATCCAGGCTTTTCGGATGTCTACAGTTCGACTGCCATACATAGACTGTTTAGCTCCCCAATGCGTGTGTTCTTGTGTATGAAACCACTATTTGTGTTGAATCAGTGCCTTGTGATTGCAGGGAGAGAGCATGGGGTTTGACTCCAGGCTAGAAGAAAAAAAATAAATAAAGAAGAAACTGTATGCAATAAAAGGAACTGCTCTACTGTGGATTAGATGTGTCCATGTCCAATATTCCTACAGGCCTCCCAGGAATGTTCTGGCCCTAATTTCTATGTGAAGTGGTGGTAAAGCTTCACATGTCTCCTGGGGTGTAGCCGTGATATTGGACTTCTGATGAAAGGGTCTCGGCCGTGTCCTGCTCAGCCGGCTGTATGGGGAGGGGTTGCTGGCAAGCCTCAACACAGAGCCCCTCAGTGCACAGACACAGGCCTATTTACGAGAAAGAGGGGAGGGTGTGAAAGACTGGGAGATGGGTATACAAAAATCTCAGGGAAAAAAGAAAAAGAAAACAAAGAGCTGGAGAGATTGTATGGCAGAGAAGAAGGGAGTACAAAATTAAGTTGATGATTTATTTGTCCTTGATATAAAATTGCTTTTACAGAAATGTATAGGTAGACAGAGTGTTGTTCAGATGTTCTTATGCCAGGCTGGACCTTAGGAGCTGGACTGAATGGAGTCAAGGTTCTCTGAGATTCATAAATTCACGGGAAACAAAGGATATATTGTACCACACCAAGCCATGTCTATAACATCCCATAGTAATCTCTCTTCTCCCAAGATGCACCAGGGGCCATTACACAACGATGCCGCAGATAAAAACAACAAAAAACATTCAAGCATACAGTACAGGAAATAGTTTTGTCAGTGTATTTCCTGTGCTGGCGACAGCAAAAATCACTGTTACAGAAACCCTGATACTGCCTTCATACCCTGACAGACTGGAGGTGTGTGCTATTGTGCGCTAGCGTGGGGTTCAGATGTCCAGTGTGCCAGGACCCATCTATGTTTTCATGTGTCAAAGTAAACAAGGGCTGCGTTGTGATTTCAGCACCCAGCAATCAAGCCCTCACATTCCTACTCCTTCCTCAATATTGCAGTGCCCGTGTATTCCTAGGAATTCATACATTGTGAAGCATTTCCCGACAGCACTCTCAATTCCCCATTGTTGCAAGCCTATGAACATGTCCAGTTTGTTTGTGTTCCATACAGTTACGATCCGTCCGGGGTTGTAAATAGGGATGTGAGCGTGGCCTGATGGATACCCCCCCCCCCCTCTCTCTCTCTCTCTCTCCTCTCTCTCTCTCTCTCTCTCTCTCTCTCTCTCTCTCTCTCTCTCTCTCTCTCTCTCTCCCGCTTTCGCTCTCTTTTCTCCCCCCCCCTCCCTCCCTCGGGAAATAGGCGCTGGTGGCTGATGCTTTTTTTAAACAGCGGCTCCACTGTCCTAGCGTTTCAAGCTCCCACTCGAGACAGTCGTATGAGGTTCTGCTCCCTTTCGAACAAACAGCGGCATGCAGTGACGTCTCCATTCGTTCTCTCTGACCCGTCTGTCACCGTCTCCCCGTCCATCATGTCTCCCCGAGCCTCTGCTTGGCTCGTTCCCCCTTTCAGTCCCCCTGTGTCGTCGTCAAACAGGAAGCTTCTGCGTTCGACTCATCTCAACACTGATGTGTGTGTGTGTGTGTCTCAGTACCTCCATGTGCGTCGTGCACACAAGCACGTTGTCTGTATATTTGTGTGCTGACTCTGCGTCAGGTTAATGAGAGAGAAGCACGAGTTCATGCATGGCTGGGAGTTAGCATCTGTCCCTGAGCTTTGGGGTAGCACTGCTCAGCTAAGCAGGTAGATCAGCCACCCTCCACTCTTTGGAAAGGGATCCCACTCCCCTCCTCCACGGCTGCATTCCAGCAGGACGCTCCCAGTCTCCCCGTGGGCGGGCTGGCAGCTGTAATTGCTCTGTAAATAAATGTGTACTCTTGCATGCTTTAACCCTCGTGCTGCCTTCGGGTCACATGACCCAAAGGTTCATAACGAACCATCATTGTGTTTACCCAATACAAAAACAAATAAAAATACTTTTCTTTTAACCTTCGCAATGTGGGGGGTCTGAGACAGCCCGACGGTTAAAAGAAAATGCTTCACTTTGTTTTTGTATGCGGTAAAGTTGTCGCAATACGACGGTGGGTCACAATGACTGATGGGTCAGAACGACCCGAGGAGAACACAAGGGTTAATGAGCTCTTTTTTTTTTGGGGGGGGGGGGGGTTGTTGTTGCCCCTCACTCTCTCTTCACAGACCCAGACCACTACATTTCACTAGACTCGCCAGGCTCTGATGGCCTTTTGTGTTTGCTGTTAAATGTCTATTTCCCATCCGTGGGGCCCCAGACTTTGTTTCCCTGGTCCTCTACATCTGGGTGGCGAGGCCGTGTTGATGCTGTGTTTCTGAGCTGGAGTGGAGTCAACACTGGGGACATAGACACATGGCTTGTCCCTTTTGATTCCGAAGATAACACTGCGCCGTTGGCTACTGCAAGATGGTCGCAGTATTTTCATGAATCATACTGTAGATAATGTGAAGCGTGTCTGTGTGCGTGTTTGTCTGTGTGCGTTTTGAATGACAGAGACCATGTTTATAAGACCAACGGTGCCGATTCAGACCTGACATTTCTAATATTCCTCGTCTTGTGACAGACACCCGGAGTTAGTCAGCAGCTGCCGTCATGGCCGCCGAGCTCAGAGGGGGTGATTTGGCTGGACGCGAGAGAGTGACGGCCGTGCTATTACATGCGCGCACACACACACACAAATGCCCTTTACATAATATTTATTTCTGAATTATTTCTTCCTTTCATGTCAATGTCGCCGCATTAGTCATCCCCGCAGGTAATATTGAAGACTTTATTAGTTAAAGAAACTTTTGACTGACATTTATGTACTCCATATTATTTCCCTGCTAATGGCAGGGCACCTCATGCCAGTGATGGATTGCGGGCAGGTCTGCCTTTGGCGTCGCCGACATTTCTATCTAGGTCCCCCCCTCGCCCCCCCCCCCCCCCTCGTCCGTCTGTCTGTTCAAGTCAAGACCGCAGTCGTGGATTCAGTTAGCAGTATAATACACGCAGGAGTGAGTTGACCTGGAGGGCCTTGAGGAAGATGGAGTGTTATTCAAAGGTCACCAGTCATGAAGACAGTACAATAGCTCTCCTTTGGATCGCGAAACCTTGACAACTGCATCCAGAACGAGTCCACGGTGCCATGAGCCATGTTTTCTCTCTGGTTCTGAAGCCCAGGTCTGGGCCATGTGCAACACGCTCTCCGTTGCCGTTTGACCGTTTGAAACACCCCAGAAATAACAAGCATGCTCGTCTAGCCCCAACGGCGTGAGCCTCCGATTGTAGATCCACCGTAGTCAAATAAATAAAAACTCCTCTGTTTTAAGTCGGAGGGCTGAGGCCAGCCCTTTACAGCTCACTGCTCACGCAGGGATTGATTCAGTCCATTTTCTAGTGGTTGTGTGAGCAGTGTCTGGGCGCTCCCTCTTTCGTAGCCGGTTCTTCCTTCGCGCTAGACTTTGAGGCTGTATCTTACTATCGCCAGCGTTCCATTTCAGCTTTCTGTGTCGGCTCTCTGGCATGCGATAGTGTAGAGTTTCAGTAGGCCAGACCTGGAAGGCACAGAGATAGGCTTGGGCCTAGGCTTGGGCCATCTCTTAAGTCTGGGCTCCTTGCTGATGGTGTTCTCCCTTTACGTGATGACATGGATCTCCCTCCCGTCACATATCTCAGAGAAAGTATTAGAGGTCTGTCTAAAACCTCATTATTTTGTATTTCAAACTGATGCTGCTCTGAGTTGATATTTTTCCCTGTGGGTTAATGGATTTTTATCCAGAACACTGTGCGTGACTCAAGTTAAGTAATACTAGGCTCAATTTAGAGATGGGCTCACCTAAAAGCCTAAATTGTAACACCTCTTGGTAGTATTTTTCAGTCAGTGTATCCATGGCTACACAGTTATCCGCACCGTGTCATATCTGTCAGTAATATGAGATGAAGATTGTTCTCGCATAGGGTATTGACTAGTGTCATTGTCTTAATGTCTAGTGTATGGCTGTCTCTGAACTACTGTGCTTCAGAACAGAAGCTGTCTCCGGAGACGCAGCCCAGAGGAGACCAGCCGCCAGGGAAAGATGAACCGAAGGGATTGCTAATTTAATTTAATCAGGGCCTTGCTCGCCAACAAAAAAAATATATATATATATTAGCTGTCAAGAAACCTGGGGTCACATTTACATGACGGGCTCATGGAGATTACCCTCTGTGTGTCCGAGTTGTTTGTGCTCCTCTTCCGTAGCAGGCCTCAGAGACATATGGGGACGGCCAGGACAGTGGGTCTTAGAGGAGGAGGAGGGACAGCCAGGCTCATTAGGGCCCTCATGGCTGCTCTTCTAGGGGGGCTGCTGGGGCCCCCAGAGGACTGCATGTCCCTGGCTGTGTCCACCACCGCCATAGCCTTCTGTGGTGGTTAGTTTAAGCAGGATCTTTTTCTTTTTTCTACCACGGCTTTCAGCATTTGCCAAAAGCTGCAATTTATGTCAATTTAGTTTATTTTTCAGTCTTTTTGAGTCATAGCTCTGGATGAGAAGTTTGGCAGGCTCTGACCTGAAAACAAGTAGACGGCGGAGAAAAAGGCATCCAGATTTAGTCGTGAGTGATGTCCTCCACCTTTTCCTCATCACAGCTCCTCCAGGCCCTCGTTGACCTTTCACGGAAGGGATTCTCAATAATTCAGCTGGCTCCGAGCCTGACTGTTAGATCGCCCCGGTGTGATAATTGTTAATCCCTCATCCCAAGGTCAAGTGCTCATCACTCGTGTGAGTGTGTGCAAGCTCTTCTACAGGTGCCTGCTGGTGACGAATCCCACATTCTCATTAAAAATAATGAGCAGAGAAGAAGCAAATGGAAGAAGCATTCGTAGCATCAGGACCAATGCAGCGAGAGCTCTAGGATTCACTGAGGTTTCTGCCAGACTTGCACTGATATACGACGCTAAACTGCTACTGTGGAACGAAGCGTATGTCTCACCCTCACACCAAAATCTGTTCAATGCTCTGGTTAAAAGCCTCCAACAAAGGCCTACTTTGTTTATTCAAGTGCAAAATGAAGAAATATGCTGAAATGTAATGTTGGGGCTGTGCGTGATGACCATGCTTTAGTGGTGTGGGCAGACATCCACCACGCATTGAGCCAATCACATATCCGCTTTGTGGCCTGCAACGTGTCTATTGACAAAATGGTGAAGTCTTTCAGCATGCCAATGACAGGACAATAATTTGGATTTCAATCTGCAACTTTGTATCGAGTGGATATCATCCAAGCTTTTATTGGTGATTCGAGGGCTGATACGTTGATGAGATGAAACAGGCACCAGCCAACCTTCAACTGTAATAGAAAATAAATGCTTACATTGTCACAAATGAATCTGATCAGACGACAGAATCAGTGCTAAGTGAATGAGTGGATTCCAGAGCTGAATATTGAAATGCCTATGGCATGTGCGTGCGCCAACTCACTCCTATTGGCAGGAAAGTTGTCATCTAATGCGGGCTGGTCTTCGAAATAAGCAAGCTGCGTTATAGTGTCTGTTGTGCTGTTGTAAGAGCAAAATCCTCGAACCGTCTCGCAGTGCTGCCTCAGAGAATTGTGTATTGGGTTAGTATTGATGGAGCTCTAGATAAAGGCTCTCTTCAAGTTTTTTTGTTGGGGCCAAGTTTGCTCTGCTTTGCAGTGGATTGATTTGATTTGTCCAAGATCAGGTCTAAACAGAGGATGAAGGTCTAATATCCTTTCTTCTTTTGTACTTCCCACGGTGTGTTAATTAAGTCCTTTGAGAACGTTTTTATGTTGTACCTTGAAGTGACTACATCTGGGCTGTAAAAAAAACTAATAGAAAATAAACAATGTACCGTATTGTCACGCAATAGAAGGTGGCATTGCGGCATACAGGCTCAAAGACAAAGACCCTTGAGGGTTTAGGTTGGTTGAGGGGCAGTTCTATGGGCGTATGTGAAGCCCTCTGTGACATGCTTGCGTGTAAAAAGGGCTATACAAATACATTTTGATTTGAAAGACTTGTGATGTTGAAGTTTCAAAGTTGTTAACTTTTAAATATCTGATCAATCCAGGATAGATTTGTATGCAGTGTCAGTGCAATTCACAGCATTACTTGGAATATTTGCTCCACAAACCCGGCATGTTTAACCTGTTTTTTGTTGTTACTTATTTCCTAGATGAAGAAAAACTGAAAATGACTAAACAGGCTAGCCTACTTTATCCTAAATATTGTCCTCTGAATTTGTTTGTTTTGTGCTGGTTGGACACTTGTTGATTGTACATTGTTAGTCAAGAGCCTTATCGAATGAGAGGGAGTCGCTATAATAGGCTGGGGAAAAATAATTACCATTGCACAGAATAAGAGCTTTATGGGAACAGTTCAAAGCAGAAAACTGTATTAAAGTTTCCTCCAAACGACATCAACACTGCACAAATTAAACACACCTGTCAGCTACTGGTAATCGTTTTCCCCTGTAAGCCAAGCTCGATTCATTGTTCTTGTCAGAGGTTTTTATAAAAGTAATTTTCCATTTCAGCAAAGTGCAAATGATTGCGATTATAGATTTGAAGTCGAATTAATGTTTTCAGGTAATGTTTTGAACATGGCGGTGATGAATATTTCTGCACATGCTCTGTTAACTCCATGGCCCACAATCGATGCAGAAGCATATTTTACAGCAGAGAAAGTTGGGCATTGACCTAAGGAGAGAGGATTTCAAATGGAAAGCCAGCCTGCTAGCCAGCCAGCCGGTCCCCAGCCTGTATTGTGTGAGCAGGGGGCGGCTGCCTGCTGCCGTATGCCCAGGAGGGTAACAGGAGGACCGTCTTTAGAGTTAGGAGTCTCACACGCATTGAGCTGACAGCTCCTAGACCCGACAGGATGGACAGGTCACTCCTTCTCTCGTCCCGTCTTTCTGACCACTCTCTTAGTTCTCCATAGCCCCAGGCGGTCATGACTCACTGCTGCCCTGCGCCCTGGCAGGGAGCAGCGTTCCCATTGCACGTATGGACACACTAGTCAGTCACCTCCGGCAAAGGGTGTGTCTGTTTCCACTCCCTGTCAAGGCCCTCGGTGTGTGTGTGTGTGTGTGTCTGGGTCCACTCTTTCTTAAAGGTCCCATGACATGAAATGTGAACTTTAGGAGGTTATTTAATATTAATATGAGTTCCCCTAGCCTGCCTTCGGTTCCCCAGTGGCTAGACATTTCGATAGGTGTCAACCGAGCCCTGGGTATTCTTCTCCGCCTTTGAGAAAATGAAAGCTGAAACGCTCAGTTTTGAAAATGCTGGTTTTATGAAGTCATAAGAGCGAATGTTACCTCCCCTTTCTCTGCTTTGCCCACACAGAGAAAGTGGCCCACCAATGAGAAAATGAGCTACGACCGTGCGAGCGCGATATTGTTTTTTCTCGAGACATCATGGCTTGCAAACGACCGAAGCATGGAAGTTAGCCCCGCCTCTTTCTTCCTCATAGCATTTAAAGCTACAGACACAGAAACAGCACTTCCTGAGGAAAGCTCATTGTGGGACTGCTCGTAGTGGCTGTTATTCTGCACCAAGGCTGAATTTCGGGAAAGAAACTTCAGGGGACCACTAAGGCCTATATAAAAGCATCCAAAAACAGCCTGTCATGTGATCTTTAAGGCTTGTTTGCACTTGTAAACGTGTGTGTCTCTGGGCTGTGCCACACACTGCTGGAGTGGAGAGACAGTGATGGGATTACGTGTGATGTCACTAGCACAGAGCGAGGAGAGATCCTGTGTCATCGGGGTCAGGTGACGGTGAGATCATGTGGTATGTACGCCCTCAAAAATAATCTCCCGGTAAAAATATGATTTCCAAAGCTGGACTAATCTATATCGGTCCACAAAATATGATTTTCCTCCATGTCTCATACAAAGCAATAAGCCTCGACTAGATCCTCTCTTTCTGTAAGTGGTCACAGTTTGACTATTAATGCTTTAAAAGGATTGGCAGATTTCTTTGTCACTCCCCCACATAAAGTACATGATACAGGCCTTTCCCCCCACTACCCTGTGTATGATGATTTGAGTGTGATCCATTTACTCTTCACATAAAGGGGAGGGCAGCTTAAAACTAATGTTTCTAATTCTGCTCAACAAACAGCCTCAACATTCTCTTGGTAAATGATTGTGATTGTATTGACTCTCAGAGCCAAAGGCAAGTGGTTCTGGAGTAAAAGGACTTTGCAGTCACCACCTAGGCCTACTTCTGCCCTCCACAAATTGGCCATGAATCAAAATAAAAATGACGTCTATTTTCTTGATTCTGTGGCCTATAACACTGCAATGACGCAAATGGATTTTCGACACCGTGGAATTTTAACATTAATTTTTCTTTGTTACAACACTCACAAAAGAATCTTTGAGGTAGTTTCGTAGCCCATACAATATTGATCTTCATCAGCAACGTATTGTGAAAGATGGAGCCTATCTTACTTTGCCACACAAGCACCCTAGGACAATGGTTTATCTGTTTGTCTCGTGTCCTCATACAGTATCTTATGTTCTTTTTCAGACAGGTCACTGAGCTTGTCTCCACAGGACAATTGCTCTGATTGGTCAAAGCAGCTCTGTAATGGACTTTAATTGGGTTTTCAGGGCTGGCTGTTTGTTAGTCCAGTTCCCTAGCAGGCTTTGTTCTCCAGTGCTAAAAAACGAAGGAGTTCTGTGTTTCCTGTCAGAAATGTCCCTGCCTTACATCAATGTAAGGTGTCAAATCCCAGTATATCCCATGTAAGCTTTCATTATACGAGGGACAGGAAATGGAACTGGGTTGGCTGTCTGCTATTGGACTGAGAGGTATTAGTCCGACTCTGGCATGGCATCTGACTGCGGTGACCTCACTTCTGAATGAATGAGTTTACACACTCAACCAACAGGCTTATCTGCTGTGACAACAAAGTGTCCACGACTATATTAAAAGAGCCACGATCATCTGTGTGCTTGTAGAAAAAGAGCATGAGAAAGTTCTGCAATGCAAGGTCATATCACTTGGCTTTGTTTTGAAATTGTGGTTAGCTTTGCAATCATAGTTTGTAAAGTGGTGATACACCCAGGTAGACTTCAATGCAAGCACACATATTCTCAGGTCTCAATGTATTCTTTTGACACTGAAACTAACTATTGGAGTGCTGCGCATCACAATTATCAAAAAGCTATCCCAAGCCTGTATTTTTCTGCCAAAAGTTGAGGAATATTGTGACATCTGTGCATTAAAAAACAGGTGAAGATCTGAATTTGTGCTGCTTTAGAACCCTTGACAGTTAGAATGTTTTCAGGAGAACCAGTGCAGAAAAAAAATACCCCTTTTTGTCATCCGTTTTCTTCTTTAACTAGTGTGCAGGCTATTGTACGTTATTTTCTTGAGTTAAACACAGGGATTAAACCGTTAGCTCATAACATCTCCATCAGGCTCATCAAGTGAGTGGCAATGCCATGGTGGCATGGTGCCAGTTGTTTTTCTATGCACGCACGCACACACGCAGCCTGAAGAAGACTGTGGTGAAGATACAGAGTGGAGAATGAAACAGGATCCAGTCGGAGAGGCACGTGCCCCCTGACAGGCGTGCACCCTGGTCCTCGTAGTCCTCCCGTGGTGACTGACAGCTCTCAGAAGTATCCATGCAGGCTGTGTTTTTCCATCCACCTGCTTCTGTTTCAGGTCATCAGCGGCCCGACAGGTTCACGTGCCAAGAGAGGTAGGAGGACGACGAGAAGGAGGGGTGAGGAAGATTAGGGAGATTGGGCTGCTGCCGCCGCGACTGCTGCTGGATTGAGTTCCTCGCCAGCAAGAGGCACACACACTCACTCCGGGCGATGACTCTGGAGCTGGCAGTCTACACTGTGGAGGTGAGGGCCGCTTCTTTCACACTCTTCACATCCCACACAGACCCTTGTGGAAGTTATTCCGAAATTGCCGTATCCTCCTATTTTCCCTCTGTGCTGTGACTTAATCTTTCATGCATGGCTGTACAGACCTAGCCAATACATGGAGGGCCGTGCACAGGCGCATTTTGTTTTTCCTTTCTTTTTCACTGCAGATACAGGTCTCTCGTCTGCAAACACCTGTCGTTACTGTGGTCTTGTATTCAATGCCTTTTGCTCAAGTAAAGTGCAGCCTGGCAAAACTGTGGGTTCAGTTGGGTGTTCTTCACCACATCCCTCATGGGAGATTTCTTTATAAGAGAACCTTGTTGAACTTGTTTATTAATTAATCGATACAAGAGGACAGCACAATGTAACGTGCTCCCGGCAGTGTGAATGAAAGCCGGTTATACCAGTGTTCTTGCTGCAAATGTCTATCCTGCTGTGGGAGCCAGACTTTGCCTGGTCCCCAATGGCAGAATAGAGCCACTCACCATGTCAAGACCCTGAGTGGAACATAATGACTAAGGTTATTATTATTTGTATTATTCATTATCTGTGTGCGGTGTGTGCGCACCCAACCCCCTGTCCTCCAGCGTCCCTGGAATATAATAACATCTCTCTCTCCTCCACTCTTTTGGTTAGGCTATGTGAACCATGGCCGTTTTCTGCCTGTTCTAAATTATTCATGCTTAGCCCAAACAAGCCCAACCATAGCTTCTCGAACACGCCTCCATGGCACAAGACCAGGCCAGGTGCTTGTTAATAATGGAGCGACGCCCTTCGTTCACCTCAGTGGAAACATTTGTTCAATTCGTGAGCTTTCTGCAAACAGCTCTCACTAGGCTGGGTTTATGTTGTTTCTTTATTGGACCAAATCAGGTGACCTTACCTGGGCAACAGCTGTAGTGCTCTGGCTGCCGGTCCTAAAGCCTTTCATGTTCCAGAACCGCTGCCAACTGCTTCCCTAATTGGTTGTGGTTTTGTAACGCTGGCCCTCAAAATGTCAGCACTATCAATCAATTAAACAACTTTGGTGCTTTTACAAAGTCATTTTACGTAGTGCTGAGGGACACTTGGGACTTAACTCTATACAGGGTGTGCCCTTAACAGTGAGGAAGCCAGTGGTAGTTACACTGCTTTTGAGCTCAAGCCACAAAAGCAGAATTAAATGGCAGAAGGGGCACGGATAATTTAGACCTTCACCTTTATCCCAGCACCTTTTAAATGCGTTTTTTTTGACGTGCTAATTTTGGTCGAGTGTGACTGAAATTTCAAGACGTTTTTTTATTTTATTCGGTTAATAATTCGGTTAATAAGTCCATGGAAAATAACACATTTGTATACATGTAAAAAAAAAAAAAAAAGTGTCAGTGTGACTTGTAAAAGGTCTCTGACTGAAATCCTGAGTTAGTGGTCCTGTACAGGAGTAGTAGACCTATGCTGTGGTTTAAAATGTAAACTCGGGGATCTCCACTCCCTGCGGGTGGGGATTGCGAAGTGCATGTGACCTCTGACACAGAGGCCCAATTTCCTCACATTTACACACTGGGTGATCACACCTTATTACTTGACTGTAACTTTATTAAAGGGGCCATAGGTGACGTCTCCTGAAGCAGCAGTATTGGGCTGTAAGCTGCCAAGTCATGCGGCGTGCGGAAGTTCGATTAAAGGAGCTATAGGACTATCATCCGAAGAGCTTATATCTTCACCTCAGAGCAGGAGACAATATTTCCCCATTCATTATTTCCATGGCTGTTATCGACATGGATGGAGTTGGGTTGGATATTAAATATAGCTGGAAGCTCCTTTTTAGAAGCAGCTCTGTTAACTCTCTGTGATCCGCAGATCGTTATTAACCCCTGTCGCCCAGCCTTGGCACTGGGAGAATTGATTTTAACATGTTGTTTTTAATGAGTTTCATGGCCTGGCTGTCTCCCATAACCCGTGGGGTCTATTGTGGTGGGTGGAGGGGCGGATGGAGAGTGTGTAACTGTAGGGCCCAGTTCCTCGTGTGTGTGCGCGCGCGTGTGTGCGCGCGCGCGTGTGTGGCTGTGATCCAAGGCTCAACCAGCTGACTGTCATGCATGGCTGGAGGCCACAGGCCGTCACATTTGTTATTCTCTACCACATCATCCTGCAAGGTTTGCTTATCCACAGCAGAAGGCCCTGAACACTGCAAAAAAAGAGACCACTTTTACACTGAATAAATATTGTATGGTATGAGCTCAAGGCAGATAAACACTCTCCCAGAGAACAGAGAATGCAGTAGGAAATGTCATGCTGGCAACTTAAAAACTGCATTTGGCACCAAACTATGTAAATTTGTTGTCTCATTGGTGTTCACATTAGCAAGATGCAGATATTGTATACCTCAAGTCACCCCATGGGTGTCAGACACCGAGGGGGGTTAAGTTGTGCAGCATGTTGATTTTAAAACAGAATAAATATGCTTCCGTTGCATTGTATACTGTCGCTTTTCATAATTGTCAAATTATCAAACGTACAGCAATAACAAAGTTCCTAAGAGGCAGGTGTTGAGTGTGGAAACTTACAGTGCATCTCACACCCCTACGCAAAAGCTTTTGGCAAACTAAGTTTTTCCAGTGACCTGCTTTTTTAGACCTGCTGTTATTGTGCGAGATGTCAAGCAAATCCCCGCAGACACCATTAGGTGAGCGAGGGCTACGAAGCTTGTGCTAATCACAAACACAGAGCGTTTGGGTCTCAGATGACATAAGCAACCCCTTTCTGGAAGGAATGACAGTCCCAACTCCAGAGCAGCACTAAGCCCTTTGTGTTCCATGCAGAGAATCACCAAGTGCTTAGCAGCAAGTGTTTCCCTGCTGTTAATCTCAACCCACCGACACCTCTCTTGTTTTCCAGAATGTCAATGACCTGATGACCTGTGGATGAGGACATCGCTGGAACACCTCAGAACTTGGGTATGGTCACTATTCTACCCGTTTTGTGGATGCAACTAGAAGGCATTAGCATTGCTATGTTTTTGTATAGACACGCTGTCACCACAGTAATGTTTCGCTCGTCTTATTAGCATCCAGAAATGCCGGTAATTGGTGAAACTACACAGCTCGGAGCAGAACTCAACAGAACAGGTCCCCTATGAAGCTCCATTGTCTATGTAGTGACGGCGAAGGAGGGGCAGAAGGCCCTAGATGTATTCTGCATCAGGAGTGGGCTGTGTGTGTGATAAGACACAATTGAGGTATTAGAAGATTGTACTCCCAGAGAGATGACGGTGCTTGGGCTTTTATTATCTGCAAGAGGAAGATAAATGAGTCGGATGATGATGGGTTTATTTCGTCAGACTTATATAAATTCCGGCTTTCTTCCTCACACAAGGGATTCAGTCAACTATCTGTGCCATCAAGCAAGAAAAAAGGGAGTGATGTTGACAGTTGAGTTCATCTCCTCACAGCAAGGTGTCCATTAGTGACCAGCCACTGTGTGCTACTGTTAATCTGGCCCCACGTCCCAAACCCTGACAAGCTGTCCCATTGGGAGATGTTCCCTTCTGCTTCTTTCTAATGAGACGCCAGAGCAGCACACCTTCATCTGATTCAACTAACGTCATTCCTCGGCATCGAGATGAACACCTGATCCTTCATTTCTCCACTGATGAACTAACTCGCTCGTTGAGCCAGAACCCCCCCCTTGGCTTGTTCACATGCAGCCTGATGCTGGAGACACATTCACACTCCACTTCTGTGAAGTTCCAGATGCTGTGATGTCACCTTCTCTGCACGCTGTTCCAGCTCATTCACGGGCTCTGCTTTAGCTCTGATTAATATATTGATGCCTCAGTAAATATGATATGAAGACTTTATAGCCAGTGTTGATCTTCCATGTCACAGCATGAGTAGTCAGTCAGGTTGACTCGTCAGGCTGTTGAAAGAGCCTGCTTAGATGTACTGTGAGAAACGCGCACTGCACACTGGATCTGACGTGCAACAAACTGTTCGGAAGGAAAAATAGCAGGTTCATTTATTTAATAGGGACATTTAACAGTCCAGGTTGCTTATTGCAATTGAATATGCCAATCTCGAAAGGGAGAGAAAGAACGACCATGCAGTTGCCAGTCCTTCCATGACAGCCTGCCAGCTTGACACACCCGAGACCTTCTTTGTCGAGAGTGTGGAAAAGTACTGCAAAATCCCTGCAATCAAAAGCTTTTTTTTTTCCCCTTCTCTTTTTAGTCATGACCATTCCTGAGAGATGCAGCAACACAGCTGCAAATACTGTTGATGTAGAAAAGGTGACAGGAACCTAGCCTTAATTGGCTTTCCTAACAGTTGTAACGATTCTAAAGAGCTCCACACATCCTCCCTTACAGTCGTACACACACAGGTCCATGGGTGGCTTGATTGATCTGCCTATTTTAGTCATGGGGAACAAATGGGGTGCCTTCCCAGTGCCATGCATTAGCCTACCTCTATCCTCCTGGGGGTGACTGGGAAGATGTAGGCAAAGCCACTGCTCAAGGCACTGTCACAAGATATCGCTTTCTCAATTCATTTTTGTCTGCCTTGATAGAAAAAACGAGTCTACATCTCCCCGTGTCCTTTAAAAAAAAATCAAATCGGAACGCATGAATGTGTAACTGGAGACTCGGACTCACCTCTCCAGTTCGGACTCGAACTGGAGTCACGGACTGAACAATGCATTAGCGTCTTAGTGTGGTACTCTTGAGAGGGAGTCGAAGGACGGTTGGCATCATTTGATAAAACGTTGAATGTGGTCCTCCTCCACCGTATCTCCAACTCCAAGAGGCTAAATAGGGGGCATATGGAGATGGGCAGTGGGCACGCTCCATTGGTTGACGTCACAATCAGTCGCTCTTGTCTGAACCACGTGCCCCCACCTCCCCCGCTCACCACCACCCCCGTCCCCTCCGCGGCACGAGCCGTAGTCCCAGGGAGGGGCATCGACCTTTTATCGCTGTTCCATTGTGACATCACAGCCATTTCCTCCTTTTATCTCCCCATTGTACCAGTCATGCAGTCATGGAGGGAGGCTTTAAAAATAGCAACGTTAGCGTCACCAAAGAGAGAGGAGAGAGTGTGTGTTTGTGTGTGTGAGAGAGAGAGAGCTGGGGCATAGAAGGGGACCTAGGCCAAGGTTGGGTCATATATGTGACACAGGAAGCGTTAGAGATCGATGGGGGTGGGCCAAATTGACCCCCCTCCCCATCACCCCCCCCCCCCCCCCCCCCCCGAGGCATCATGTGCATTCGCTTCTGAATGGAGGCAGGAGACTGGTCCAGCCCTCTATTGGAATGAACAGGGAGTCTCCTGACCCCCCTGTGACCACTGCCTCTCCCTTCATCTCAGAGTTCTATCCCTCTCAGGACACACGGGGGAGATTTCCTCCCGCCCAGCATCTGTCTGACCATTTTATGTGGTGCGAGATAAATCCGAATACAGACGGGTTCATCGGGTTGAATGTCTCTCAGTGCTTTCGACTGGGGCAGGACGGCCTCTTTCACTCGAGAGGGCTGGATGAGGTTCATATGGGGCTCATACACTCAGGTTTCCTTATCTTTACTGGCAGGGAGGATGTGCGTCTGAAGTTCCTCCACCCTTCTCTTCAGCAATCAGATCCACGGAGGAATGACTCAGCATCACCCTAGTCATCAATCAGGACCTGGTGCAGTGACAGGCCCTTCTCCTGTTTAGCCCGAGACCTGGTTTCATTTACATCTCTTGTGTGCGTGCATGCCCTGTGTCTCTCAGAGCATGTAGCCGTCTTTACATTGTGGATCTGTTCCTAGGCTTAGCTTTAGATGAGATTAGATTGTCTTCCTCTCCAATTTGCCTGTTTTTCACACTCTAAACTTAGCCCTCGAAAATCAATGCTGCCACTCAGTCGAAGTGTAGTTTAAGAGTTGCTCTATTGGAAACATACGTCTGCGTGTAGCTGGCTTGAGGGCAGGCTCAGATTTTCCCCTCTCTTTCTCTTCTTCACGCACGCTCTTTGTCTCTCACTCTCTCCCGACCACATACACGCCCATCCAATTACAAATACCGCCGCTCCATCTCCATCTTATACATATGCAAGCATACAGAGAAGCTGCTCTTCTGAGAGGATTTTTTGAAAAATCCCCTCCACATCACGTCGCTGTCAATTGACATGTGGCTGATGTTCATTTGAAGTGGCGTCCCAAATCTCCCTGCATCGCTTCCTCTCTCCCTCCCCCTCCAGTGCTGATCAACTGCAGCAGGCTGCCCACTGCCACTGGTCTCATCAAAGCTTATTGATTCAAACCACTTTTTTGTTGCAGTCGCTTTAGGGGGAGGGAGGGATAGAGAGAGAGGGAGGGAGAGAGAGAGAGAGAGCGGGGTCAGGGAAGTAGAGAATGTGAGGGAGAAAGTGACTGAGAGAATGTGCTAGTGAGAGAGACCTGGTGTGTGGGGTAGAGTGAGAGAGAGAGAGAGAGAGAGAGGGGGGAATCGGACAGAGATTTTTCCCAGCTCGCTTTTTGGTACAGGGCAGGGCTCAGGGCTGGTGCTGGCATTGCTTCGACCACTTCTAATGCTCGTTTCCCGGCAGGAGCAACTTAACCAGACCGTGAACGGACGCCGAGCGGCACAAGCATGACGAGCGCCGCCCCGGCCAGGAAGCCGTACCGCAAGGCCCCGCCGCAGCACCGCGAGACGCGCCACAGCCTTCCCGTCTTCCGGGAGGACGTCAATGAGGGCACCCTGCCCGCTGGCGGCCCCGGCCCCCCGCCCGACCCCAGCCAGGTAAACCGCCTCCAAAAACACACCTCCGTTTTTCAGCGAATGCATTTCACGGAGAACCGCCCCGAATGCCCCGACAGCCCCGAGGGACAGGACGACAACGTGTTCTCCTCCTCCTGGTCCATACGGTCGGACAGCGACCTGGACGTCTCCAGTCTGTCCAGCCTGGACCTCACCGCCCTGCCCCCGCCTCGGATCTTCAGCCACGGAGCCATCGCCGTGGGAGTCACAGCCAACCAGAGGCCCAAGGACCGCCAGTTTATGAACCGCTTCCTGAGTCGCAGCGAGGTGCTGCTGGCTCTGTCGGGAGACCCTCCCAGCTCCGAAGGATCGCAGCGCGAAAGCCGCACCAGCTCCCCAGCCCGGTCCAGCCGCAGCTTCGAGCGCTCGCTCGTCTTCAAGGAGAAGGCGGAGATCCTTGCCCCCAGAAGAAAGTCGCTGCAAGCCTACCAGATACCTTCACTGCCCCCTAAGGGAATCTTGAAACAGCCCAACCAGCTTGGCATCAAAGCCTCTGAGAATCTCCGGAAGACCAAGTCAGCGGAGATGCTGGGCCAGAGCCGAGGCCGAGGCCGCAGCCGCAAGCCCCAAAGCGTGTCACTGGACAGGGAAACGCCGGGGAGGCAGGAGTACGCCGGGAAGAGCAACTCCAACTCCTCTTCCGCCTCGCCCAGCTCCACGCCCCCCAAATGGAAGATCCAGAAACTGGAGGCGAAGCTCAAATTCTCGCACTTCCTGGACGAGATCACCAGCCAGGTCCTGAGTCCGGCCAGCCTTCAGATGCTGGGAGGGAAGCAGCAGGAGGCCTCCGGCAGGAGAGGGAAGGGGCCCCAGGCCGACGCACGTGCCCACAACCCACCTCAGGCCCCGGAGCCCAAATTCCGAGGAGAGAGGAAGCAGGAGAATGTGCGACCCTGGGACGACTGGGTACCGGCGCCGGACCGGTCCGCGAGGAGAGGCAGCGAGGCCGGGCCCAAAACGTGGCACATCCCCCTGAGGAAGAACAGCTCAGACCTGGAGTCTGACAGGCCTGGAGCGAGCCCCAACCGAGAGGGGGCCAGGCCCAAAGCGGAGGTCCCCGTCTACAGCAGCGTAGGGGGCGGACGGGACTCCAGGCGCAGCAGCGAGACAGAGTGGGAACACAGGAGCCAACAGGGCGGTCATTACCACCACCCCCATCATCATCATCAGCAACAACAACAGCAACAGCAGCCTCCATCGTCCCAGCTGGATACCCGGGCACAGCACAAGCACACTATGGATAAACCTCTGCCCCCCCAATACAGTCCCCAGCCCGCTCACTCAGACAGGGAGACAGTCACATCACCACCCAGCTCTTTATCTATCTTATCACAGATCAAGGTATGTGAGGAGGAAGGGTCCCCCACCTCCCTGTATGGCATTACACCCCCATGTGTTTACTGTGTAGAAGGTTGGCTCCACACTGGGGTTGCTTAGCTACGACACTCGCTGATGCAAAAATAGGGATTACATTCGTCGTTATGTTATCATAATTAGGAAATGGCGTTTGTTCCACAATAATGCATGGTTGCCTTTTTGACAGCTGTTCTGAGAAGGCCATCGAAGTTAGGTTTTCTTGGGCTTCTTAAGACTGAGTCTTGACTTATCCTATGATTGTAAGAGCCATGGTTACTTTTTTTCTATTCGTCATACTGTAAGCAGCAGGAACACTCTCTTACAACAGGTCCTATAACAAAATATTTCATCCTACTGTGATTACAGTACACTTAGCCTTCAGCTCTAATACTTACATACCCTAAGTACAGTTCTCTCTACAGGGGCTGTTAACTAGTAGCGTAGGTGAGCAGAAAGAGCCATGGTGGGAGATGATTGCTCTTTAGTTGCCAGAATGACAGGCTGTCAAATTGATTTCATGGCTCCATGAGCTGAATATATATTGACCTGTGCCACTAAGAGGACACATCATGACAATGTTCCCATAGTCCACTGTGCTCTGCAAGGCTATAACCAACCCTTTGGCCACCCCTACTCATGTTTGATAACTAATAAATTGGAGTTAGAGCCATTGTTAAACATTGTTACGCTAAATAAAGAGGAATTTCGTTTTTTATTTCGTTTGTCTTGTTCTACAGTGTTGCCTCAGCATGTATGGTGTATTAGACAGTCCCCCTACTGTAGTTGATTATAATTTCACCAAAAATGTTTTGCTGCTGCAATTATTAATATATTCTTGGTATGCCTACTTGACATTCCAATGCCGAGACTAAATTGATCATTTTTGTTTGCAGGACTCCTTATCAGATGCAGACAGAATCAAGTAAGTGGCTTTTTTTAAATACTTATGCTTTATTGGCACCTCTAGTGTTTGCAAGTCACGAATGCTTCGGCAACAGAATAGTAGCCTGTTATGATACCCTGTTCTGGGGGAGTTTTGGTCTGGCTGGGGTCGGGCGATGGCTTGGTGAGCTGACCAGGCCGAGCCAGCACACCATACCCCTTACACACACACACACACACACACACACACAAACACACACACACACACAGCTGCTCCCTGTTCCCAGCAGGGCAAGGGCTCCAGACACGCATATGGCCTTTCAATCAGCTAGGTGTGAGATGGAGGGTCCCGGGGACAGCAGAGGCACAGGTCAGGCCAGGCCGGCCCAGCTGGTGCCTCCCTGACTGGGTTGGTGCCGTGTGGCTGGGGTAGGGGAGGCTGTGACGTTATTGATGGTGCACAAGTGGGCAAGCGAGAAAGAAGGAGCAGGATGCTGCAGTCGCTAACGTCTGTCCCGAAGCCAACGTCTCCTGGATGATACCATAACCTGTCCAGCCACTCTGTCTTTCTTACTCCTCTCATCCTCCCCACATTCAGTCCTCTCCCTCTCACCGTCTCTGGGCTCCCTTCTCTCCGCCGAGTGTGAGCCGGCGTGATCGCCTGGCTCGGCCCCCCCTCGGTGTGGTCCCTGCTTGGCATGGGCCTGCCACAACACACCTGCACCTCAGGCAGCTATTAATAACCCAGACCAGAGCTCACGGCACCGCCACCGTCGTTATTCCCCCCTCTGTCCTCCCCCGCTCCACTTCCTGTACCGCCGGAATCCCAATACGCGGCTAATTGCTAGCAGATCTATCAAGTGTAACTAGCACGTTCAGGAAACTAACTTCTCACACAGTGTCCTACTTTACGTGGTAGCGTAGACTCCAGCATAGCCAGTGCTAACCGTCTGGCCTCATCTTTATGGGGGGTTGTCACATTGTGTCAGTTAGTGAGCTGTGAAACGTTTAAGGGTAAATATTGTGTCAACACTGAACAACTGGCAGCTGACTTGGTAACAGCTGCATCTGCTCTCTCTCTCTCTCTCTCTCTCTCTCTCTCTCTCGGATAGATGGCTTGTGGCACAGGAAAGTTCATTGATTGGCCTAGATGCTCGTGTGTGTGTTTGTGTGTGTGGAGGGAGTGGAGTTGGATGCTGAGTGATGAGTGGGGTGGGTGTGGAGAGAGATGGTCATCCCCTCGACTGTTTGCCTACATCCCACATGAGTTAAGTAGCAGCTGGAATGACCGCTGCTCATCGTCAAATTCCTCAGGGCCCGAGCCCTTGTTGGTGCCCGCGCTTAGACAGCCTTGCCCAGTAGTCGAAGAGCTTTGTTGTGCAGTTGTACAGTAATCCTGACTGGTTGACCCCTGGTGTACACCGCAGAGACAATCTGTGAGTTTCAGAGATGAAAGGGGTAAGCTTTAGATTGAATGACAGGCAGCCTCTTCACTTGCTCACAATCACTTACTCCCTTCCTCTCTTTTTCTTTGCTCTCTTTCATGCCCCCTCTTTTCTCTTTCCCTTCCTGCTCCTCTGTATTCCCTTGTCCAAAGCCAGAGAACTCGTCCACAACAGCCTCGTTGTCTGGCAGTCTTGGCAGAGAGAGTTTACCTCTTGTCCTCTGAAACCTCGCAGGGCCCAAACCGAGCTGTGATTGCCCTCTGCCCTCTTGGCCAAAACTCCTCATTGCGATTCATCCGGAGCTTGCTTTTGTTTACCTCCACCCGTAGACCACGTCTGCCTGCCTGCCTGCCTGCCTGTGTTCATGGCTGACTGGACAGGGTGAAGCCTTTTTTTCTTCTTCAATATACCTTTTCCTGTCTCCGTTTCACATTGTGAGTGCCTTTCTGGGTCTACACCAAGGAGAGACAAATGTGATGTCATGGCTGCGGTAATGTGGTGGCCAGCCCGTTTAGTTTTCTTTCAACATCCTGTAACAGCAGAGGTTTTGAGGGGTGCATTTGTTAATGGGGTAGTGCTTTTTACTGCCCAGGGTACTTTTTCTCAGCAGTGCTGAGCACTCTAACTAATCCTTCTTGCTCGCTCAAGCACACACTTTTTCTTTCCCTCACACACACACACACACACTTATTGCATCTTTTGTAAGACTATAAAGGACCAAAACTCAAATGAGTGTAAAACCTGCAAACCTCTGAGAATGTGTCTTAGAGGTAAATTGAAAATGCATTTCCCGATCTCGCTCTCAGTGGCTTCCCTAGTACTACTGTGAACCTATTTGCTCGTCATCACGCTTATTTTCCTCTCTCCGGCACCTTGGTGTACCGCCCCTCCATCCTCCTCCTCCCAGACTTGTGGAGCATCTCAATGGGGTAGACTGTCAGAGAGGAACTTGGCAGGCAGGAACCATTACCTTGAGAGAGCCACCATGCACTCAACCACTACATTCTTTAATCATCCTGGAATTTCCAGCATATGCTTTATGCCTCGAAATCTCAGGAGTGGAATGTGCCAAAGTAAAAGTACACAGATGAAGTACTCCGGTTATACCTTGTGCTGTAACATGCGTCTATTGACAGCTGCCCTAGCGAAACATCCATATGCAATCCATAATTCAGTTGGATTCCGGCTCGTTTCTTATCGGTGGCCTATATTTGTGGAGCCGTGTTGTTGGATTAGGCTTGTCGTCGCTGTGCTTTACCGACAGCGTAGGCCTGGCCTCTTTATCTACACTCCCACTCAATGGGCTTTAATAGGCTCTCTGCACATGATCACTTCTATCCTCGTTTTTTCGCAGTTGGCAAAAATATGTTTGTAGATGCACACACGTGGTAACCCATTTATGTAAACCCAAGACATTGTGTAACACCAACATCTGGGCCAGAGACCTATTGTTTAGACGTGTTTTGCTTGTCAGTGAATTGCGGGGCATGGACAAGGATGAAGGGTAGAAATCCTGTTTTTAGAATGAAGCGCTCCATGCATCATTCATGTTCCACTCTCGAGTTAAGGGGTTGGCAGGTGTTGCGCACACACGTGGTTTTTCCCTGCTGTCTCTCGTTCCTACCTCTCTCTCTCTCTCTCCGTCTCTCGACCTTTCCCCCGGCTCCTGGTGAAAGCGACCTTCCTTGTGTGTCAGGTGTGGCATCGATGAAAGATGTAGTGTCGGGAGAGAACTCCCATTGATTTTTCCAGCCGGCTGAATGGCGAGGACGGCCAGAGGCGGGGCCGAGGGCGCACTCATTTGATTCCGCCCGCCGCCACGCTCGCGGATGCACACGCCGCCTGGTTCCTCCTGTTGCGACCGCTTCCCAGGCTCTCGCCGCCTAATCTCACCCCACTTGGGAGGCTTTGCCTCGGAGCGGCAGTCAATGGGCAGCATTTAGGAGATCGCTTGCTGCTAAACGCCGCCCCGCCCTCGCATTCCCCGCCTCCTCTGTGCCTGGCCTTTCATCCGGCGGGCGTCTGCCCTGAGTGGCGTGTCCGATGTGTCAGATGTGTCGGCAGCGGGTGGCACAAGCCTGTGCCTGAAGACCCCCTTTGCGGCAGTGTCTCCTGGGAAGAGGAGTCTTATCGGAGCCAGAATGTGGGCGGTGGAGGAGGGGGGACAAACAGCGTGGCTTTGATAAGAGAGCACGGCGGGCGGGCGCAAGCTGCGTGTGCGGTGTGACGCGCAGGGGGGGGACAGGATCCCAGACGCCAGGCGGTGACGGTCAGCAGATCTGTCTTGTCCCTCTGCAGCTGCTGCTGTCCCCAACCTGTCATACTTCCTGCTCCCTTTTATATATACAGACACAGGGAAATGGAGGGGGGGAGGGGAACGGAGAGGAACGTGGAGGAGGGCAGGGAGAGGGATAGGCAGGGGAACAGGGAGATTGAAAGAGAAGAGGGCTGAACTTGTCCGGGCTGGATGGCTGAGACACGGGCATCCTTTAGACGGAAGAGCGCAGTCACGCACACAAACGCCCACTTTCGCTTTCGTATACACACCCTCCCTTTCAGCCACTCTAGCAACCTTGCGTGTATGCAGGAGCAGGCCCACACGAACACTTAAGAACACAAACATACTATGTATGTTCCCTCGTGCGTCTAGAAAATCATAAATTATGGCTGCACAGGAAGTGCTTCCATACTCTACATTGGTGCAATTTGTCGCATATTCTACTGCTTAGCTGCAAACTTGCAGCTTTACTCTCTAGTTTGTTTTTATTTTAACATTATAGTTATACAATGAAGGAGTATTTTGTTTTCAAGGGCAAAGTCTCTGGCTGAAGCAAGACAGTGTGTGGAAATGTATTCCGCTATCTGTGTCATTTTGTTGATATATTATTCAACCTTGTGCACCTGGACTGACCAATCCTCCTCCCCTTGTGTCTCCCTTCATCTCCCTCCTCTTTGCCTCCTCCTTTCTCCCCCCCTTGTCCATTACTCTCACCCACTCTACCCCCCCCCCCCCCCTGCTCTCTTCCTCCCCCCTCTCTCCCCCTCCTCTCTCACCCCCCCCCCTCCTCTCTCCTCCCCTGCTCTGCCCCTCACCCCCTGCCCTCCCCCTCCCAGGATCCTGCAGCAGCAGAATGAAGACCTGCGCCGGCGGCTCTCGCACACCACCCACAAGATGGAGGCCATGGAGACGGAGTTCGAGACCAGCCGGCACTACATGCAGGCGGAGATGGGTCGCACGCGCGACGACCTGGAGAAGATGAGGGACAAGTTCCGCAGGTGCGAGCCCCCCCCCCCCCCCGGCCTCCCTGCCGCGGCTCCTCCCCCTTCTTCCTCTCCGAATCACCAGCCATCTTCTAACACATCCCTGTGATAGTCGTCTTTTTGATGCAACGCGCCAAGCTCGGTCCTATCCCTCCCACCACCCAGCTTTTTCCAAACAGAGAAAGATGAAATGAATACCTTCCCCGGCCATCTATTTTTAATGGATCTGATCAAAGCTGTTGAATTAATGAGAGCTTAGGCCGTCTGATTATGCATCTAGCTGTTACTTTAATTCAGTCAGCCTCCGGGGAATGGTCTGGGTTTATAGCAAGGTGTGTGCACACGCATGGATAAAACATGTAATGTGTGTGTGCAGAGTCAAAGACGTTTTGTGGGGAATATAGAATTGTTAACCCAGAAAGGCGTACGTTTCTTCAACAGGATGTAGGCACTGTTTGTCTTTGATGCATCTATTTTTCATTGGGTCTTTTTTGTCTCTTGGATGGGAGGATTTGCCAAGGGGCCCCGACTGTGTCCCCAGCACACTGCTGCTGTCAGGCCCGGTTAGACTGACGACATCAGGGTCCTCACCACACAGTGGAGCTTAGTTTGTCTCACTCACAGTCTTGCCCTCATTATAAATACTGTACTTTGTTGCCTTTTAAAACTTGTTTGGAAAGTGTTTCCCATTCAATCCAGACCTGTGCGTTTGTACCTAAGAGGCTGTAAAGAACCAATCATTTTGAACAGGTTTGAGTTATTCAGGTTTGTGTTTTGCATTCCCTTGGGGAAACACCAGCTATCTGCCTCCCAGCATCTGATCAAGAAATCAATAAGTTCTCTTCAGACACATCTCCTTGTCAGTCAAGCTGAATGTCAGGATGAGGCGGCCCCAGTCCCAGCTGTGCGCACCCCTGTGGCTTGTTAAGTATACATTGCACCGTTTATGGAACCGTTTACAGCCTTGTTAACGGGAGAGTTTGATATCAAATCAAAACGTTTCTGTCGAAGAACAGCTCGGGTAGCTTGGAGATACTTTTTACAAATACTTTTTTGAGTGCAATTTCCTCCCGATCTTAATTTGTGAGGCTAATCGCAGGTTTGAGGACGTGGTAATAGCGCGACAGACACTGCTGAGACGTGTGTGTGTGGGGGGGGGGGGGGGTGAAGGTGCATAATCCGTCTAGTAATTAGTCGAGGAACGATCAGAGAGTCTCGTTAATGAGATTGTAAGCTAATGTAATTATGAAGCGACATGGTAATGATGAATGAGGCCCCCCACATAGGCAGCGGCCGTGCCAGTATTGTCAGTGTGGAGACAGGTAGGAGAAAGACGGAAGCAAGCTGTTAAACCCCCCCCCCCACACACACACCCCTAATTCAGTAAGTCTTACTGAATTAGGGGTTAGGGTTTGGGCGTAGATGATACTAGGAGGGCCCATTCCTGAACAGGTAGGTGTGTGTGTGTGTGGGGGGGGGGGGGGGTGGTAGTGCTACTGTGGGTTCAGTTTAACAGCTTGCTTCCGTCTTTCTCCCACCTGTCTCCACACTGACAATACTGGCACGGCCGCTGCTTATGTGGGGGCCTCATTCATCATCTGACTGCATTAACAAATCCAGTTAATGCAGTCAGATTTACAGATTGGTATTTATTGCTGTAACCTACATCTCAGACCACTGGGCTCACTTCTTATAAAGTGTGCCCTCTTTGTTTTATTGGGGGGGGGGGGGGGGGGGGATTTCTGCCTCCCATTATGTTTGTAATGACTAGAGAGAGAGAGAGAGAGAGAGAGAGAGAGAGAGAGAGAGAGAGAGAGAGAGAGAGAGAGAGAGAGAGAGAGAGAGAGAGAGAGAGAGAGAGAGAGAGAGAGAGAGAGAGAGAGAGAGAGAGAGAGAGAGAGAGAGAGAGAGAGAGAGAGAGAGAGAGAGAGAGAGAGAGAGAGAGAGAGAGAGAGAGAGAGAGAGAGAGAGAGAGAGAGAGAGAGAGAGAGAGAGAGAGAGAGAGAGAGAGAGAGAGAGAGAGAGAGAGAGAGAGAGAGAGAGAGAGAGAGAGAGAGAGAGAGAGAGAGAGAGAGAGGAGAGAGAGAGAGAGAGAGAGAGAGAGAGAAAATGTAGGGGAGAGACAGGAGTTGACATGCAGCAATATTGGCCTTGGCCAGATTTGTACTCAGCCCTCTGCAGTAAGGCCTCAGCCTACATGGTATTCACACTGAACCAGTGAGTCTGACTTAACATTTAATATGGTGCTTTTTTCCCCCACATTGTCTTGTATGTACATGTGGCAAAAGCAAATTGGGTGTAGACTATCCATATTTATAGGTAATGTGTGTTTTGCCCTTGGGCATATTGTGCTTCTGATTATATATTAAATGTATAGCAGTAAGTTTGAAAGAAGCATCTGGTGAGTGGTTGGTTAAAATGGGTGTGGAACTGAAAAGCAATCATGCAGTTTATCTCCAGTCTCAAGGTCTGTGCTCTGCACAGAAGACACTTTCAATTACAGCAGTTTACCATTTCCTTCATAAATAAAAAGAAGTTCTGTTAGATGTGCTGTATGTCTGCTCTGCTCCTCTGGGTCTCCCATAGGCACATCACATGACCCAGTACAGAGTCAGAAAAGAGAATGATTCAATTGGATTACTCTGGGCTAATGACTATAGCCCACTCGTGTGTCTTATCTGATTATGGCCCAGCACACAGTTAAACAGATTCTTTAGCAGTTCAGGCAGTGTGTCTACATTTGAGCAGGCTTGGGAATGAAAAAGGCCAACAGAGTAATTATGTTTGCCTTTTATTTATTTATTTGCTTATTTATTTAGTTTACTGCATCCCAAGGGTTACCCCCACGTTCAGTCAGTTTTGCTCTCTCTCACGCTCTCTCTCTTTCTCCCTCCCCTTTCCCTCTCTCAGAACTTTGATTTAATTTGTATGCGGCTGCAAAAACAATTCAGATTTATTTTTTTGCTGCCTAGTCAAGTGATGGCAATTGTTTGGCACATTTAGCATTCCATTAGCTTTAAGTTACATGAATCTTTCTCTTCCTCTCTGTCTTTGTTTTTCTCATTCTCTCTTTCGACGTCTCAGCGGGAATCACTGTGGTTTCTGCTTAAAATTCGTTTGTTCATTTTTTATTGGGACAAATAGAGGTAAAATTGACTGCGGTAAAGGGTTTTTGATTACCAATGACGGAATAAGTCTGACTGACAGTTTGAGTAGTGGCTCTGCTTATGGGAGTGAGGGAATTGTTGCTCATTGTTTGTTTGTAGGAGTTTTATTTGGATGTCCAGCGGCTAGAGAAAGAGATTGGCTATTTACAGTCATATGGGTTGTAATCGGGGCAAGGTTAGACTAGTGTGTGTTCTGTGTGTAATATTGTTCAATCGGTATAATCAATCAATTGGCCTGTTGGCCCCAGGCTGTGGTTATTATAACATGTTGTGTTCAGTATGGTCAGATGGGATGGCCTGTATGCACACACACGAACACAGTCTCTCATCCTCTTTGACACGGCAACACACAAACACGGCCACATGCGTTTTTTTCATCGAACACACGAACACACAAACATAAACACGCCTACACACACACACACACACACACACACACACACACACACACACACACACACACACACACACACACACAGGCTTTAGCTCAGCAGAGCAGGAGAGATGAGAAGAGAGACCAGCAGCTTGTGATGGTGTGTAGCGAGATACATGACAAGGCCAGGCTGTCCCTTGCTCTTGTAATCCTCTCTGAATGGAAGACATGCTCAGTCAATCCTCGTAGCTGATCTTGTTACACCTCTGTTGGATAGGAGGGTTGGGATTTTTCGGTAAGTCTTCAATTGTGTGCTCTCAGGTCTTTGTAATGAGGCCATCTAAGGGAAGAGCTTCACAAAAGCACAGTGAGTTTCAATGGACACGGACAGAGATTCAGATTTGCAGTTTGTCTTGAATGTCCCAGTGTGCAATTCTTTGGTCCTTTTCTTGTGCTCTGAAGTGTCATAGGAAAGGATACATGTTTAAAGTGAACAGGATGTAGTCTCAATTTGACATCTTACATTCAAATGTTCAGCTTTCAAATCCCAGATGAAACTCGGTCGTTCCCAGGTCCTGATTACAGCCCATTATCACATTGAGAGGGACAGGGGATGATAATGATTGAGGCTAATAATCATTCTCTTTCTCTCTCGCTCTTTCTCTCTCGGGGCGCTCTCTCTCTCTCGGGCGCTCTCTCTTGCACACGCTCTCTCTCCTGCTTGCTTCGGCTCTAACTTGATCTCTCTCTTTCTTCTCTAATTTCCCCCCCAACTTGTCCAGAAATCTGCACTTTGCCACTTTTATCCTTTTGAAACGTCTTTGTGATTGCATTTTCGAGAAATCCACAAACGTCCCTTCAGAACAGCTAATTTATCCAGCCAATTTAGGTGTATAGGAGGGGGAAAATAATTGCTATTGGCCATATTGAAAATGGGTTCAATTCCACAGTCTCTTGTCATTTTCTCTCTGCTACCCCTCCCCCCCCCCCCTTTTTTGGCATCACTTGTAACTTGCACTTCGTAGCCTGTTTTTTCACTCGTATGACAAGCAGCGCTGGCCAAGATGCACACGAGAAGACAGGGGGGATAATCGGAACTTTGATGGAATGTGATTGCGCCGAGAGATGGCGGAGATGGAAAAGTGGTCAAAGGGGGGAGGGGGGGGAGGGTTCACTGCCGTGCTTTGCTTTATTACACTGGGTGTGTTTTACTGGGAAGCACTTTAATAAGGATTTTCCCCAATGCTGCTCTCCTCCACAGACTCCAGAACAGCTACACTGCTTCACAGAGAGCCAACCAGGACCTGGAGGAGAAGCTACATGCCCTGGTAACCTTGCGAACTCTCAACTCGAAACCATTCACTTCTCACCCGCCACCCAACCATCTGTCAACATGGTGTCTTCTAGTTTTGTACTATATACATATCCATTGTCTGTTAACTGAATTTTAACTGCGTCTTCCCTTTATTAATGACATCTTGTATGGTAAACTGCTTTGACTAAATTCTTTCGGGGACTTTTCAGATTGGATTCCATTTCTCAAATATATCGTTTTCCTTTTGACCTTTGCCTGGCCTGTCTAACAGCAGCAACATCGCAACAGTCTCCTCAGACTGTCATGGTGTCCAATCGTTTCCAATTGAGACTGAATGTTTCGTGTGTCACGTCAGGGTACCACAGTTGTGATGCAGTGTGTGGACAGAGGAGGCTCTTGTCTGCTGCAGTGTGGGGCCTTTCTACATTCATAAATGTACCTCCCAGCAAGAGCAATGGCCCCTATCACCCTCATTATACCATTATGCCATGCCCGTCAGCCAATTATACAGCAGGATCTCAACTGGAGAGGCTGGGGCGTTCCACAGCGCTGTAGGGGATCAGCTCCGAGAGGAATAGACTTCGGTGAAAGGCCAAATCACTCCATCACGTCATGTTTCTGCTAACCCCTCAGAGAGAGAGAGGCTTGAAAGGTCCACAGCTCTGGGCTGGTGTATCCCCCCCCCCCCCCCCCCACACCTGGTAGCATGCCAAGCTAACGTGTGTGTGTGTGTGTGTGTGGTGTGCTCAGTTCCTGCACCACTGTTGTGTGTTTGATGGTTCTTTGATGCGCCATTTCTGTGTGCCTGGTATGTGGGTGTGCATCGGTGTGTGTGCGCGCAGTATGTTCCGTTTTTCCGATGCTACAATCCAATCTCACTCCGTCCAAAGCGGACCTGCCCGCTTGACCAGTATCGATTCCCCATAAAGATGGAGATTAAACTGAATTTTAAGATGCTTTTGCAACAGTACTCTGCTGCTGGCTGTGGCGTGGGGCTGTGGTAACTTCAAAGTCAAACCCTCCCATCCTAGGAAAACCCAGTGAATGAATACATCCTATGAATCATTGCCAACTGTGGGGGGCGGCAGACAATTGGGCAAAACTAGTTAGCCTCTCCCCTTTCCTCAGGCATCAGCCAATCACAGCTAGAACCTTTCATAATAGTTTCATTTCATTGTACATGATGAAAATCATGTACAAACATGCATGTGGTTAAATACTTTTTCATGTCCCAAGGTTTATCTTAAGCCAAAGCCCCAGATATTAGAGGCTGTGTAGGTATACAGGGTGGCCTAAAGAGAGATCTCCTCTGGGGGGTTTAGAGTCCCAGATAGAACAGGTGGCCTTTGCTGGGCCATTCCCCCGTACCATGGTTTAGCTGATGTGGTCGTCTCCTCACTTAGCAGAAGGATTATTCTCCTAAATTATAACTACAATGTCCACCAGTCCCCGTCCCCCTTGTCACCTTGGGAAAGAAAACCATTCACACGAAGCACTGTTCATTGCACTAGTCCTAGAACATTTGAATGCGAGTTTGAGCTCCCTTTAATATTTCGTTCAAGCGTCCATATCTCTCCAATAAAGCTATTCCTTTGGTGTTGAAGCTGAAAGTAATTGATTTTACAAAATCGTCTTTAGACCATGAAACTGTCAAATGGCTGTTACCCATATTAAATGCATATGCGAGCTCTGCTGTCCAGAGGGGAGAGGGGTTTTTGATGCGAACGAAATACGAGCCCCCCCACCCCATTCACACACAAAGAGAAATGTCACCAATATTTCAAACTATTTTCAAGGGTGCTTCTCGCACCTGCCAGAGTAGCAACTAGCTCTCTGGTTGCTCCAACAAAGTCCGTTTGAACAGCAAAATAAATGTTTCAAAATGTTATGTTCTGCATTGTGCTGTTGTCGTTACTGTTGTCTCTCACCATTCCTTCTCTCTTCTCTCCATCTCTTTTTTTTCTCTTCTCTCACACCCCTGTCCTCCTCCTCCGCCCACCCCCACCCTCACCTCCCCCAACCCCCTCCCCCCCACATGCTGCTTCGTGACGGGCTGTCTCATCATCATCATCATCAGGCTGCTATCAGTCAAACTTGGGTCTACGCAGTTGCGTCCTCATTCTTCTTTTTTTCCTCCTCTCCCTTCTTCCCCCCCGCCTCCCTTTACATCATTTCTAACTGTTGTTGTTGTCACCCTGCTCCGTGTGCCTGCCTCTGATATCAGGGGCCTCTTCCTCCTCTCCTGTTTGGGCCCGGCAAGCTGTCTAGATGTGTAGTCAGAACCTCCAATGTAGCTCTGTCCCGCTTGTTATGCTAGCCCAGTGCATGTGTGTGGTGGTTGGTTGTGAGCATGATACTCAGGTGGATTGTGTCCCTGTAGACGTGCCCGTGACTCAAATACTTCCAGACTCCAATGTCATGCGCAGTGCCAATGCTCCAGGGATAACTAAGGTGTTTTACGGTGCTGGCTTTGCTCAGTTCAGCTGTGACTGTGCATCGAAATGAAGGCGTCCAGCTTCCTTCCTTTTTTTTTTTTTTTTTTTTTTTGCTTGTCTAGCACATTTCACTTCTCCTCACCCATCTCTCCAGTCAAGCTGGAACCATATAGATGATTGCTCCATTATTGATGTGGCAAGCAATAAAGGAGGAGGAACGTTCTGGATCTCAGTCGCTCTCTCGCTCTCTCCTCTTTCTTTCTCTTTTCCTCTTTCTATATGCCTCTCGTCTCTTCTCTGTTTCTCGTTTCATGTTGTCTTCCAATCCCTCTCCCTCCACAGACAGGAGGCAACTCTCAGGTCTCCTGTTCTTCTGGTGTGATGTGGGTGCTTGAGAGGCGGCCCTACTCTTCTGAGAGAGGGGATTTTAATTATTCGATTTATTTCAATGCCCTCCATGCTAGTTAAGTTAAGGG
>NC_085023.1:15117653-15259397 GCF_963692335.1 Osmerus eperlanus
GAGATTTAGCAGACTGAGATCCAGCATCCACTTTTTCACTTCATAATGCGCTATCGATCGGTTCATGTAGGACATTTCCTGCGCTTGTACTGTTTTACTTTCTGTCTAACCACACTGCTGAGCGCAGCGGACAGCCGATAGCCAGCCGTAGCTTCAGCAGGCCTCCCAGCCCCTGTGCTGTGTCAGCTGGGAGAGAGGACGAGGGAAGAGATGGGCTTGAGCTCCAATCAATGAGGAAGTGACTCCCACTGCACTTACTTAAACATGGGAGAGCTTTAGCCTCCGCCAGCCAATGTACTATCACACTGGCTGGGGGTCAACCTACTCTGAACGTAGCCCCTGCTCCAGATTCAGCCGACTGGTTGTATAAATGTTTTAGCCTCGTTTCATTCAGTGTCACCCGGTTCAACAGCCAGGCGTGGTTGAACTCGACATGATCTCTAATGCTGTGTTTCCCGCCCTCCTCTTCAGCTACGGAAAGTGGAGAGGGACAAGAAGACCATGGACCAGGAAATAGTTGAGCTCACCAATAAGCTCCTGGATGCCAAGAACACCATAGACAAACTGGAGGAGCTCAATGTGGGTGTAATTTCAGGGTGTCTAAATTAAGACCCCTGAGTCAGGTCATTTACGTAGACTATTTCAATTCAATTTGTTTATTTGATCAAGAGGGACAGTGTACATTCATAAACATTAAAATGTAATGCACCCAATTATAGCCAAAAGGCTAATTTCCATTGGCAGTCCCTCTGCCAGAGGGAAAAAGGCTATACAACCTAAAAAAAAGGCATTAACGTATATCAAACATAACATTGACAATAAATACAAAAATAAAAATAAAATAATAAACAATAAAATTAAATACAATCCCAATATACAAGTTCTACTGCTTACCCACTAGTGATCACATTTTTGGTTATTTATCAACCATTTGAACAGCTGTGTGTAAGTATGTGTGTGGCCTGTGCCAGGTTTGAATCCAAGGTAACACTTATAAGAATTATGAGGCGTTACGACAATGTTATAGGAAAATGACAGATTACTCATTTCAAGTGCACTCATTGTGTGGATTTGCACGTAATAATCATGGTTATTAAATGTGAGTACAGTAATATGTTGGAGTACCTGCTTTGTTCTCCAAATGTTCGTTTTTTTTGGCTGATTGCACTTCTATTTAACACCTGTTTCCCCACCTCTCCTTCTTTCCCCCCCACCTTCCTTCCACTTCTCTCTCTCTCTCTCTCTCTCTCTCTCTCTCTCTCATAGGAACGCTACCGTCAAGATTGCAACTTGGCTGTACAGCTGCTAAAGTGCAATAAATCCCATTTCAGGAACCACAAGTTTGCGGACGTAAGTATAACTCTGCTCCTGCATGTTGCGGAAGAGGGGGGATGGATATCGAAGCTCCCATAAAAAGAAATCAGGCTCTCTTGTGAAGGCGGCACCTTTTGGAGCTTGAATGTATTTTGCAATCCACAGTGACACTCCTGGACGATGGGGAGAGAAAGAGAGAGAGACAGAGAGAGAGAGAGAGAGAGAGAGGGGGGCGGTCGTCCGGGTGACTTTTTGAAAGGCCATGGAGCGCTCCGCTTTGCTTTTCCGACTGGAGTCGGCGAGAGAGCTAGGCCAAAAGAGAAAAAAAGAGAATAGAAAGAGAGGATGAAAAGACCAGGTTGAATGGAAGGCTTTTAAAGGGTGGGAAGGCTCTACGTCTGTGCATGAGTGCATGCACTCTGTGGAAGATTTGGTACTATGTTCTATGGGACTCTCAGAAGGACTATTCTGGGCCTGGTATTGATAACTTGCCAGTCTTTATGCCCGTCTGGCCTTAAACCAGTGACGCCCCGGTAATCAACCAATTACCTCAGTTCGAAAGAGCTTGAAGCCAGTAAAATGATTGAATACAAAGTGCTTGTATGAATGCTGTCTCCATCAATTAAGGTTCCTAATCCACCCCCTTTAAGCTCAATTCAAACATTGAGCCATGTGCCATATGTTTGACTCTTAACAATGTCATCATGTTTGAGGAAGCATTGTGCTGGCAAGAAACAGATGTGTAAACACAGATTTTTCGAGTACTTAACTAGTGGTTGTAATGTCTGGATACAATGTACATACTTATGCTGTAGGGCCCTTTAGATTAGAAAAGGCCTGTAATAACAACACAGTTCATAAATGCAGTTTCATTCAATCTTTGTTCTTTTTTATTTGACCAAATTCTCTTATTGAGTGATGAATAAACAGATACTAATGTGAGTGTTTACCAAGGTTTATGTTGTTATTGGTGGAGGCCATGCATTGTTCTTAAGGTGTCTAAGGCTTGATCATCTGACCAAATCATCTTTTACACAAGTCTCAATGATACCGTGGCCATATTTTCTCTTAGTCTATCCATCCTTTACAGTAGGAGACCCATGGGGACTGAGAAACATGTTTTGGGTAACTTGTTGGAACACAACTGGGTCTTGATATGGAAAAATTCTAGTGGCACTGTGTAAATTTGAATAGTCAAGAGATGGCGGTTACAATAAATGTATTTTGCTTGTACAAATCAAGATTGAACAAAGTACTTTGTGATCAGTCTAACGAAGGAGGTGCTAGCCACAGGTCGTTCGCCAGAGTGATCCAGAACAACCCCAAAACCCTGCCTTATATAAACTTTAGATCAAATGGTTATTCTGAACTCTGTGATTGGTCAGCACTGCTCAGTGACAGTGACTTCATATCAAGTTCCCACGGTTCTTTATTGTGGCCTCTCTCCCCAAACCAGTAGATAGTAAAACCACAGGGGTTCACCAGTCAAATGGTCAACTGTCCTTTGTGTGGGCCACTTCAAACAAGTCTACAGGAAGGGTCAGAGCAGCAGATCACAATAACAATACAGTTGAATCCACATTTGTCTCCAGACCAACTGTCTCTTCCTCCCCAGGTGACAAGAACTCTCTCAGGTCACCCAGACTTCCCGTCTCCTAGTTATAAAACTGCAAATGGCATCTCTACCAAATGTAGTTGACTCTTAATCAACTTTAGACTTCCGTTAAAACACATTCCTCATATATGAAACACACACATTATAACTGTATTCCAAAATTTCCATGACAGTCTTGACAGTCCATTCATCCAAATGGCTACTGTGCTTGCTCTACTCCCCCTGTTTCCTTCTGTTTGTTTGTGTGTGAGATGACAAGGCTGTCTTACCCCCCTGTGCCCAGGTCCCTTGGGGACTATTACAGGCAGCAACGCTCGAGTTTGTCGCTGCCAAGGCCCTGAGTGACAGGAAGTTAGGCTATTTTTAGGGGTGGTGGTGGTGTATAATTCATCCGAGCTGAATAATCTCCCAGTCCTCCTGCCATCATTCTGGACTGTGTGTGCCTTTAGTGAAACACAGCATTCCTGCCTTCTCTGCTGTAATGGATCATCTACCACCAGCTTGTCCTCACTCGCCCTGTTGTTCCATGGTTCACCTGCTCATTGAGCTCTCAGGGAAGTGGTTAAGGCTTAGGTGTGCCATTAGCCGATGGGTTCAAGGGACATTTTGTTGCTGTAGGGAATTTAAACCTGGGTCACTCAGTGTAGTGCTTTTTCACATGTCAATGATTTTCGCACGTACTGTATTGACATCGATAGATTTGACAAATTTGGGCAGACCTAAAATGATGGCGACCGGTGTCTGGAGTTTGGTGGATACAACAATGTCTGTTGTGTGCTCAGAAACAAGAAGCCCAATTTGTAGCAGAGCCCCAATTTCAGACACAAAGTCGGGTTTGCATGTTCAATGCCAAACATTAGGAAAACAATTATGAAAATCAAAACACTGGGCGACATGGACCTTCCTTTTCCCCTCTTGAAAACGTCTGTGGAAGAGAGAAATAAGAAAAAGAGAGCAGAGAGAGAGCAGAGAAAGAGCAGGGAGAGAGCAGAGAGGGAGAGAGCAGAGAGAGGGAGAGGAAACGAAACATGCCTCCGACTCAGACCGAAGCTCAGACCAAAGAGATACAAGTATAACCATGGTTACGAGAACCCCTGGGAATAAATGGCTGGCAGAAGTATGGATAAGGGAGGTTGAGGCTGTGCATCAGGCACACACGCAGGAACACACACGCAGGAACACACACGCAGGAAAACACACGCAGGAGAGCGCACATAGAAGTACACAGCATATAGAAGTACACAGCATGGCAGGACAGGCAGGTAGACGACATCCTGTGTCCAGATGAGTCTGTGCCGGGAAGGAGGCCGGAGACGCGCTGGTGTATACAAATCATCTCCACGGTGATCTTGTGAGGCGGGAGCCATCTGTGGGAGATTTGATGGAGTCTGGAGATTGCCTCAGGAAACACAAGGCAATTATCCAGCATAGCAGGAGTCTTCCATCCCTGGAGCCAGTCCATAGGACGCTCTAATCACTGAAGTGTATTGGCACCGCCAGCACCAATTCACACTGCTGCACATGGGATTGTTCTATGACAAAGCTCAGTGCTTTTGTCTCCAGGACATTATACCAAGTACAGTATATATCCAGTTGAGCCTATCTGTCCCTTCATTGTTACATTTATGCTAATTGGGTGAAATTGCACAGAGGCTGCAGTTTCCACAAAAGCATGGAAATGACCATGACCATGGCTGTGAATGGATCGGGGTAGATTTGCATTCCTGTGATTGTCTGCGGGTCCAACAATTGAGTCAGCGTTGAACAGAGGAGGACAAAGCTTCAGATCAGGGAAGAATGAGAGACACTGGCTCAGTCTGGAGATGTTCAAGGGAGAGCCGTGTGGAGCAGTGCTGTCGGTGTGTGTGTGTGTGTCCCCACCGTATAGGTACTAACCCTCCCCTGCCGTGTGGGTACTAACCCCCCCTGTCGTGTGGGTACTAAGTCGTGGATGCAGAAGAGCTGAGTGCTTGTCGGCAGCATGTGACGAGTTTGGCGCTCTGCGTTGTGCCGTGACGGGCAATCGGAGGGCCGTTGTCGCTCGTATGCCGCGCCGCGCCTGACTACTGACCAGGAGGGCAGTGCGGGAGTCACCCTGGCAGCCCAGCCCATGGGTGCCGCCCTGGCATCGATCGTGCAGCGCTGCACCGAGCAGGGCTGTAGCGTCAGCGGCCAATTGTTCGGGAGATCGTTAGTTCATCGGGCAGCAAGGGATGTGGGATTGCTTCTTGTCCATTTTCCACAAATCAATACATTCTCCCATCAGCTTGGCCTCCGCCCGACCTCAACCAATGGGGATGTCGCGGCGACATGGGAGGGCCTCTTTTAGACGCCTGCCATTTTTCCTTTCCTCTCTCTTCCTTTCTCTTTCTTTCTCGCCATACTTCAGTTGTCATCTCATTGGAGGTGAGCCTTTTTTTTCTTCTTCTCTCTCAACATTGTGTGTTTCCTGCGAGCTGGATAAGGAGACATTCGGTGCCCCCAGACTGAAAGGTAGCAAGGTGACAAGTGTCCCCATCACACAGCTGATTGAGGTGGAGATAGTGTTCTCTCTGACTGGCCCTGGTAGATGGGGACCCTTCTCTCCTCGTCCATTCTCATCTCCTATCAGTGGGGTGTCTGACCTGGCAGCCTCTATCTGTTAGTGACACGGCTATTAGAGAAGAAGGTCTGTCCATGACGGGAACGTATTGGTCCTGGTTCCAGGGACACACTGATCTCTCCCGTTACATGGACATCATTAACAAATGTGCAGGCTCAACATCAGTTGAATCAGGCGTGTAGTGTGATTCGAGCAAAAAAGTCAGACTGACAGAAGCCCTAAATTTAGGACTAGGGAGACCAGACCCTGTGATGATTAGAAAAAGGTGTTAGAATAACCTGAAAAGGTGGGAGAACACCCGCTACCTTAAAGAGCAAGTTTGTTGTCCACTGAAGTGGAGCACAGTGCCCCAGCATAGAGGGGATAAAGAGAGATGATGGAAGTCTTTTCTGCTTGCTTATCAAGGGGAAGTTTGTTCTTATTGAGTCTGACATGATCATCTCAACACTCCCAGAGAGAGCTCTTTAATTGAATGTACGCGCCGTTAAAAAGCCTAGCGAGTCGAAGAAGATTTGTCATCACCAGGCGAGACGCTCTTGAAAGACGCTTTTTAAAGTCATCGCTCCTCACGGTGAGAATACGGAGATGCTGATGCTGATTACTCCTTACTAAGTAACGTGCTGTTCAAGTTCATCAGTGACTCGAGTGTCTTGGCCTGTGAAACCTGTCATGCTTTGTCTGTCTTTGTGTGTGTCTGTCTCCAGCTGCCCTACGAGCTGCAGGACATGGTGAACAAGCACATGAAGAGCAACCTGCCTGAGAGGAGCCCGGGCCCCCAGGGAGCCCAGGGCCAGGACCCCGACTCCCTGAGCCTGACCCCAGCCGACGTGGTGCCCACCTCGGTCATCGCTCGCGTCCTGGAGAAACCCGAGCCCCTGGTGCTGAACTCGGCCCAGTCCAGCAGCAGCGCCGGCCGACCGGTGGCGGAGGACGTGTTTGTGCACGTGGACATGACGGGCCCTCAGGCCGAGGGCGGGGGAGGAGGAGGGGGGCGGGAGAACGGCGGCCCCGCCCACAGCCGAGGCCCCTCCCAGAGCGGCAGTGCCGGCAGCCAGAGCCTCCTCCAGCAGAACGGCGTGTGCCGCAGCCAGAGCAGCCTGGATGGCCAATCGGGAGAGGAGGGCGCGGCGCCCTCCTTTGAAAAGCTCAACCCGTACCCCGCCCCTCCTCCGCCCCACCCGCTGTACCCGGGGCGCAAGGTCATCGAGTTCTCGTCCGACGACAAGGTGAAGATCCCCAAAAACAGCCCGCTGCCCAACTGCACGTACGCCACGCGGCAGGCCATCTCCCTCAGCCTGGTGCAGAACGACGAGGAGGCCGTGGAGCGCCTGCGCACCGGGCCCAACAGCCCCGCCGTGTCCGACAGCGGCTGGCGCTCCGGCGCCTCCTCCTCCTCCGGGGGCGGCGGAGGGCGGCGGGGAGAACGCGGGCCCGCCCCATCGCAGCCGGACGTGGCCGAGCCCCTCTCCAGTCAGTCCAGCCCCTTCAGCAGCCCCCCGCAGCCTCCCAGCGCCTTCGCCAGCTCGGGGAGCTCCGAGGAGGACCTGATGGCCAACTGGCAGCGGATGTTCGTGGAAAAGATGGCGCCCGCCTCCGAGGGCACGCTGGTCAACCGCACGTCCTTCAGCAGCGAGACGGTGAAGGACCTCCCGAGGAGCCGGACCGCCGCGTCCACCGGCGGAGGGTCCGACCGGGGGGTGATGCGGGGGGCCTACTCGGACGGCGAGGAGGGCTCGTCGACGCGGAGCTGGACGGCCAGCCGGGAGTCCAGCCTGGACACGGACACCAGCAGCATGGCCGAGCTGCGCACCAGGAGAGGGCAGTATGGAGCCGACTTCTCCCAGGAGGAGAGCGAGCAGCTGCTGATGACCCTGGACGCCCTGGACCCCCTGGACCACGAGGACGACGCCAGCGGCGACACGGCCATCACCATGGGCGGGGCCAGCCCGGCAGAGAGCAAGAGGAAAGAGTTTGCGGGGGAAACGCGCTCGGCGGGAAGCTCAGCCGAGGAGAGGGACGTCGTGCCGCAGGACTTTCCTGTGCTTGCCCCTCGGGTCGCAGCCAGCCTGGAGGACTACTCCGACACCCTGCCTCTCGCCGCCAACGCCCCCGCCTCCGGAAGACCCCAGAAGAGCCCCAAGAGGATGGGGGTGCACCACCTCCACCGCAAGGACAGCTTGACCAGAGCCCAGGAGCATGGCAACCTGCTTGACTGACACACAGCAAGGGAACTCCCTCCTGTCATCTCCAGTGTGGTGATGACCTCCGCTCCACCTTTCACTATGGATGTCTTAAGATGATTGGACCAGCCTAACTATATGCAGTCCTGGAGCCTCTTTGTGCTGCTGTATCTGACTGGCTGGGTCAGGAAAAAGAACCTCCGGACTTCTATAGTATCTGTATTGACACTGTCCAGGAACTTGCTCTATTACCTGGTCTGTCTGTGTGTAAGTCCTGGCTCCAAGTTTGACACTGTTCAAAGAGTTGTTTACCTCTCTTAGCCGTGTGAGCTGTGAAATGAAACAGTCTGTAGTAACAGATCAGAATTTCAAAGGCCCTCCGGAGCTATTAAGTCACTGAAGGAAAGGTAGTTTCTTTACACTCCCGCTCTACCCCGCTGCAGATGGTTTCACAACGGAGGTGGTGACTCCAGGATATAGCCATACCTTATTGTTTTCTTTGTGCGTGTGTTTAAACACCCAGCCAGTATCTCTTCTATGGAAATGACTGATAGAGCTGCATTGTTGAAGCTCAGTCCTTGGAGACGGCGGTTAGTGTGCCGAACTGGAAAAAAACGGAATAGATGGTGTTTCCTTCGTCGCTTTTTATGTTTATTCTTTGCCACCCCCCCACCCCATCACCTCCGACAAGTAATATGGAATGCAGGCATCTAAAATCAAATCTGAGAGTGGCAAGCACTCAAATCCCCACCTCCCTTCACACACACACACACACACACACACACACATACTCCCCCCCCCTCCCCCCAGTGCCTATTCCTCTCTGTATGAGAGAGGAGCACTAGCCCCCTTTTGTGATCTCCTAAACATACAGTATAGTTTAACCTTCCTCTGAAGGTTACCAGTTAGTCCAGCAGCCTTCAGGCTCTCTCCTGTGATTGTCATAAACACACTGAGAAGGTTGCGGTCAATCAATCCACAGAATTTCACCACTGATATCCTGTCTAGTTTTGTCTAAATTGTATAAAATAACCATTGTAATGATGTTGGATTATTGTTTTCTTTCCTTAATTATATGTTTTCAAGTTTACTGTTTTAAAATGTTTTTGTTGAGAAGATAATTCTTTGTCATGGTAAACACAAATCTAGTAATTTATTTTGGACTGTCTTTAAAATGATTACGGAAAGAAGGATAGCAATTCAGTTCAAGTAAAGCCCAGTATTCCGAGTATAATAATGTGTGCAATCTAATTTCCGTATCTGTTGAAATGGGCCAGGAAAGTCATGTTGGCCTCCGAATTATGGATAATTTCACTACTGGAGTGTTATTATGAATTTGGGTTTATGTATTTCCATTTGGCGAAAAAAACAACACTTTGTTCACCTGGCGACTGAATGCAAAATCCTAACCTGATGACAGTATTTTTGGAAGACACACTGCTTGCATAAAAAATAGTGTAATAATAGATGATTTGGACATGTTTTTGAAGTATTCACTCGGCTGAGCCCCAGAAAACTCCTGGAAGATGCCTTCCAACACATTTAACACAACTCCTCTATGTAATATGTCATTGCGAGCTAGCATGCTAACTGTAAATGTCATGTCTAAAACATCTGAGTATCTGAAAGTATGTATGATATGAGTGTGGTGGCAACCCCCCCATCACCATATAGCAAGCTATACTCTAAAATAGTATTTTGATAGGTGTAGACTATTACACCGTCAAATTGAACTCATCGTAATCCAAGCATTATGAAAGAGTCACAATTATGTGACTCTTTGTCTCTGTTCAACCAACTGTACAACAGTTTGAATGACATGTTCCCACATCTGTCATACTTTGAAGCCACATCTGTTCACAGACTTGCAAACTCTGTTTGAATGTAATCTGGAATGTAATCATGATTTATGCAACATTTTATTTAACTTTTGATTCCATTTCTTTCACATTGCTGTACTTAACAGATAGGGTGTATGTATCCGTTCATCAAGAGATTGTGTTCGTCTTACAGACTGATTTTATTTGCTTGTGTTGTTTTGTAAAGTTTCCTTTTTGTCCCGCATATTCAGTGGACCTAGCAGTCGTTTGTCATTGTTCCATTGTAATCTACCTAACATTGTTCATTCTGTCTGGAGTGTCAGTTATCCATTCAGTTCTTCACTGATTCACTACGTAGCATTACCACTAAGAGTCATGCTTTACAGATCTCTAACAGATCTACTCTCTGCTGCACATTTCAGTTTGCAGACATGGTCGTCGTGTGGCCTTCCTAACTTCGGGTTGGTTGTGTGGTGTTATTCAGATACAGTCCTGCTGTGCTATTGATGTCTCATTGGCTTCTGAGAGCAGGTGCCCTGCTGTGGTCTTCAGCATAGAGCTCTGCTAGCAGCTAGCTGTGTCACTCCAGCTCTCATGCAGACAGTGTTCTTCAACTATGGTGTGATATCATCGTTTCAAGTGTATTTACGTGCAGGAACATGGACACCATCTATGGTAGAATAATACCACTTAGTCTCTTTTACCTGTCTTCATATAGAGAGTTTCAGCCACCAATTATAAATGACACTTCTAAGAGTGAGGTACTTGACATATCAGGAAATTGGCAACATTAAGTAACGTAGCCACCCTCCTGTTACTGGGGCCATGTTTAAGGGGGCTACATTCCCTCCAGAGTACGATTCAGTCCCCAGAAAGACGCTGGTATGAAAGTCCCTATTTCCACACACTGTAGGCAACCAGTGGTAAGCTTTCTGTTGCACTTCTCCTATTTGAATAATTCATAATTTTTTTCCTCCAATGTGATGAAGGGACAGGTTGGTGAAACCAAGGCCTTTAGCCTCACAAATCTTCCAAATTAACCTCTGCCACCCTCTTGCTACTCTTAACTTCTCTCTCTTTTTTCCGCTTTCAGAATGTTTGTATTGTTTAGTAACTAAACAATACATACAATACATGACGAACTAAAGTTTAGTTCGTCATGTATAAATGTTCCGTCGAAATCTCCCATAATAGGAGCAGTGGTAACATGCCTTGACTAAATAATTCATGTTTTATTACCCTCAGAAATAGGTTTCTAATACTTCAGAAAGAGTGAGGAGAGAGAATAGTCTGTCATGGTCCGGAATGTGGTAATGTACATTTTTAATATTTTATGGGCTCATCAGATGTGCTGTAGACAAGGTTTCGTGCAAATACAAAAAGAAAATGGGAGGGGTGGGGTAAAGACAACGGGGGGAAAACTCAGGTCCCACTAATGTACTCTGCGTTTAAATATAGGCCCGTACATCTGGTCTCCTGCAACTTTAATGACTCCTCTTTCATGAAAATAATTGAACACATCACAGCCTGACATGTCCCTTCTTTGATCCAAGGTCACCTTGCTAGGATGCTTCACACCAGCAGAGAGGAATTTGGTCTTGTTTTTTATTTTTTATGTCAGTTCTTTCTGATGTGTAGGAATAAACACAAACACACTGTTTATGATCAAATCTCTGTGACCCTTTAGTCGGGGGCATAAGTGCTGTTTTCACAATACTGTGTATTCTGATAATGACGAAAGCACACATGATACATGTACTCTGAGGATTGGATTTATGTTAAGGATATTCTGCATCTAACAACTGTAGAATTGATTGAATAACTGTGTTGACACATTTAGAAAAAGCATCCTCATATACCAGATATGCACTTGTAATGTAATTCTGATGCCAACAGCTATAATAGTATGTCAGATATACTTTTAAAGGCCCATTCATGAGCTCTGACATACAAGAACAACCGTTCAAGGATTTCTCTTCAAATAACAAAGCTAGGTTCTGCCCTACAAGGAAATATATATTAAAGTGACTCTGTCTCTCATCATGGCATCCATTGCTTTAAATAATCCGGTCTTAAACACCATGTTGTTTTGTTGTGTTTGAAATGAATGCTCTCAGCAACATGTTTCTTTCAGCACTTTAATGTGTGTCCATGGTGCAGTTTCCTGTCAATGAAATCATGTTATTTTTTATTATGAATGGATGGGGGAAGTTGGTATTTAAATTGGACACTTGATTCTATGGAACACTACTATGGGATGTTTTTAGTTTTGAGGGCCCCAAGTCAAGTTCCCAGGAGCAGTGACTATTGACTCACTTTACCCTTAATTTGTCACAGGGCTCACAGTCTGTTTACCAGTCTTGCATGGAGTGACAGTTTGATTATTCTCTCATACTGAGATGTGTGAACACTGTTGTTTTCTTTGGTTGCATATTCATTTCACCCCTGATGCAGTATCACTTATTTCATGGCTTTGTAGATTTCCATTGATTTTGATGTAAGCGGGTAAGTTTCCATGGTCATGTAGCTGTACCATGTGATTTTATTTCTTTACTGTTATAAAAACAAAAAACATTCTAAAAGAAAAAATCTAGTAAAGACTGTTAAACCAGTACTAATTTTATTTTCTGAATTTGTAACTGATGTATATTTTAAAGCAAATAAAATATTTTAAACTTTGCAGTTTGGCTACATGGGGTCTTCTGAATGTTCCCAGTTGAGTTATTTATTTTGGGGGAACATTCAGCAATTGTTTATTTCAATTTTACATTCAGTAGAGCACTAGTCTTACCCAAGTCAGCCCCCTATAGGTGAGAGGACTGGCACTGAGGGCCTGTGTTAATTAAGGAGCCCTCATCTAATTGGAACTATAGATTTTTACAATAATGGTGACCTAAATTAGCTCTAATTAGTCAAGTATTTTTCTCTCGTCATTAATGTGTGAATAACATGCACACATTCATGTTCAAGTAAAAGCATTCTTTGAAAATTATAACTGGAAAATGCACGTCTCGCACGCTAAAATATATTCATAAAGCCTTGTCATAAGAAATGAATTCCCTTCGGTGATCAAGAACCATTAACGAATTGAGATCTTGTTGCATTTCAAATTTGATTCCACTTCCTGAAATTATGCCTGCATTGTCTTGGAGACTAAGGAGATGGCGATAAAGGTAGTTGTTATTGAATTAAGGGTCCATTTAAGAGATGAGAGATTTTCCACAGTCAAGAGTGGCATCAGATTGCGAAGCAGACATTCTGTCATCTGGCAGCTTTCTTCTGAGGCAGAACCAAGCAGTGAACCAGCATGCTTCCCGAGGCTCTCCTGGCCACTGAATATTATTAGCATTAATGGCATGTACAAATATGTCGTTTTAAGAATTTAAGAGGCTTATTAGTTGTCAGTTTGGTAAAGGTGTAATGACAGTCATGATCTAATAATTACCTGTTTATAAGGATATTATGTTGATGTAGTGACAAACCACGTGCGGTGTTTAATACTCTTCCCTTGATGACTTTCATAATGCCAGGTGCACAGTCAAAAGCACAGGCATCTGTCCAGCGAGGTAGGTTCAAGTGTAACAAGATCAGATCCTTTACAAAGGTTGGACATGTTACACGGAAAAACAGCCTGCTGTTTATCCAAGTCCCATAGCAACTTGGGAGATTGATCCTAGATGTCAATGAATTATAGATATTTCTTAACAGTCATTATCAAGATGAGCTGGCAGCTCCTCGTCCTGGGAGACAGATCACCTTCGGTTGGTGATGTTGATATATGCATATCATATATCCAGTGTGTTTATCATATTGCCCCCTAACCAACTGAAGGCTGTCTCATAGGATTACTCAGTAGTAGATCACTGATGTGCATGACCATGCCATGTGAAAGTGACTACCCAACAAACTGAATGTGACATGGAAAGAGATGGGAGAGATTAGAGCACTCTTGCTATACATAGGACATCTGTTGGTCTGTGTTAAGCATCGCACAGAATGACCTCAGACCTCTTTATCTGTGTCCTAGTTAGCTGTGTAGAGATTCCGTATCCTTGTCAGCCATGATAGAATGACCTTGGTTGTTTTGTACTCTATATCCACAGTATAACAATGGAGTGGAATGATTTGTTAGGGAACTTTGCACCAAGGTTACAGAGAATCCAGAGCTCAATGGTGTAATGTTGTGTAGATGATGACTGGAGTTAAATATGTATGGAACACATAGAATCTCAAACAATGGGATTCGGAGGAATAAAAGCTTTCTCCAATAGTAAGCAGGACAATCAGCTTTGGCATAGAGGCTACACTGACTGTTGTGTGTGCTAGACAGAGGAGAGTGAGTGAGTAGGGGGTGTATGGGATGAAAGGGGGGATGAGAGGGGGGGGGATGAGACAGTGAACCACTGCATTGTCGTCATGATGCTGCTGAATTGCTTAGTGCTCGGATGCTCGTTACGTTTCATTTATCTTCTTTCCTAAGGACTGCTTACGCTGACTCCAAGCAGATTGGACAGGATATTCACAGTCTACATTTCGACATTTTGTATCAAAATGGAGAGAGCCAGTTAGGTCTGAAAATGAATGACGACCAATTAAAGTGCAAATTAGTAAACAGTTTAAACAAACAATAATTTTTAAGAATATGTAAACAGATTTATTTTGATATCAGATCACAACAATCCTGTATAGTCTATCAGAGCATACAAACATTCATTGATTACATAATCTTTAAACGTGAACTATAAATAGACAGTACATGTTTAAAATAAATAATTCACTATTACCTATAAGTCACTTGGTGTGTATTAAGGTACTGTGCACGCTCCAAAAAAGCTATTTTATGTACAAGTGCTACAGGTCATGCAAATGTGATTGGTTGCAAGATATCTAATATTGTGAGTTGTCAACTGAATCAAGTGCAGAGGGAAAAAGGGTCAAAGGAATACAAATCAAACTGAAGTAGGAAGTGTGTGGATTCACATCTCAGTCTCAGCCAGTAGGCTCTCACCTAGACCTGAAGTCAGCAGGATCATCTGGGAGTCTGCAAGGGTCAGAAACAATGGGAGACCGGTTTAGGACTACAACTCTACAGCACTGCTGAAATAGGAACAAGCCCCCTAAAACAATTGGATCTCAAAGGAAAATGGTGTACAACAGCTTACACTAAATGCTCAAATTTTATCTGCAAGACTCCAGTCCTCCCAAGCAGAGGAGCCTGTGGACCTATTTTATAACAGATCAAAACATGGATCTACCCTTTATAGAATATCATCAATGATAGGAGAGGACAGGAACACAGAAGGATAGGATATATCCTATTCTACTGTTTGACTAATAGGCCACAGATCCACAAATCTAAAATGAGGGATAAACGGATCTGACACAGCTCGACTAGAACAAAGGACAGGCCACAGATCCCTCCTACTGCATCTACAGGAAGCCAAAGAAAGACGGGAGAGATCGATCTGCCGTGTCTAGACAGCGACATGACCAATCTGACCTAGGATGGAGAGGACAGGGGAAAGCATGTCGGTTTTAATCGGCCAGCTCAGCCCTTACTGCTGTGGGGGAGCCAGGTGCTTTTCTCCCTGGTGGGGAGCAGGTTCCTACTGTGCGGCGCTGCCTCAGCCTCCATGTCTTCCTCCTCCTCACCCTCGGAGAGCAAATCGGAGATCTGCTGCTGCAGCTCAGGGCTGATGGCGTTCTCGGCCAGGACCAGCACGCGCAGGCACGTGGGGTAGTTCTCCACCATGTCCAGGAAGACCTGGAGAATGGGGGAGCTCTGAAGTAAGTTCATGCCATTTGTTGTGTATGCCCATACCACTTGAATAGTATACGTTCCAAATAAATAGATCCTTTTACAATTAACAGAAAGGACAATCAGTTGACATGTGGTTTACTCGAATGTTAGAAAATAATCTGCTTTCATGTTGAAACCTTAAATAAATTGCTATGCCAAGGGCTCATTCACAAGCATACAATGACAACACGGTCTTTTCACATAGGCATACCAAGGCATACCAAGGACAGACCCTTTGTAAGTGTGGAAGGAAAACGGATGCAAAAGGAAACTGAAAGGCAGCAGTGATAGGCGAGTTAGCCCTGAAAACTGGAGCACATTTTCAATCGCGGTAGCTGTTGAGTTGACTACCAGACGGCTGAGGTACAGGTGGGGAGAGAGGAGTCTCCTCTAGCAGTTGGGAGGGGGGGGGAAGCACATCTTTAATGCAGATGAGATTCAAGGTGAGGGGTCAATACCAGTGAGACTAAGAGGGGTAGGGAACAGGGCCGGCGAGCTGTCGAGATGAAAAGCTCTCTGATCAAAGACCAGGAGGAGTCCTCCCAGTCACCAGACTAAGACTCTGCCACACTAGCCCTGGGCCCTGTTCAGCTCTCCCCTGCCTTGTCTTGCAGTGATCTGAATGGACATGAAAGGCCATATTTCATCTCCTGAGAAAGTGGATTGACTTCTTAATTAGAGTGTCTTGGAGGGCTGTGATGTGGTTTTCTATGTAATAGCACCACCTAGTGGACGTTTGCTAGGCCTCAAATTGCAGAGACTCCTGCATTGTAATTTTATAGAAAAGTGTTATTATGTGGAAAGCCTTGTAACCATAAGATACGACCACAATCAATAATCCAATCAAATTGGACTGTCCTGGCTATGTTTCAGTTGTATGATGGTGTGGCTGTTACAGACCTGTGCCGACTGGTTAGTGAGTCCGGTTCCCTCCAGGTCCAACACCTCTAGAGTTCTACTGGAAGCCACAGCCACTGCTAGCATGCCTGCTATCTGGTCCCCTGGAGACCCAACAGAACCCAGAACCATGCCATGAATATATGAACCCGAGACCCGAGACCACAACCATTGATGCTGCATGAAATTAAAGGACATTTTGGTGCCATGAAAACCGTCCAAGTGAGATTGTCATTCTTGTTATAGATGGATGATTTTTACTGTGCCATATTTCCCCCTAACTTTGAAATTTGAACTGGGAACAACCTGTTCCACAGAGGACCTCATTTTCTCTAGTGTGAGCAAGCAGAAGGTTGTCATGGAGACACGCCAGAATAACACTGATTGGACATTGCAGGAGGCAACCGGCGAATACGATGAATATCATTGGTATTTCAAGAGTGTTTGCTTCTTTAGTAAACCGTTATTCTGCCTATCAATAATTCAAACACGCTTTTTATGGAATTAAATAATAAGGTATATATTGAGTGATGGGGCTGATTGCTAGATGAAAACCAGAGGTTACAAATAGATCATATGTATGCATGGTAACAGGTGCTTAGTGCTTACCTAAGGGATTATAGTCCAGGTTGAGGACTCGTAGTTGGGAACTGTGGGCCACAGCAATGGCCAGTCGGGCCCAGCCCTTGGTCGTGATGCCTGGGTTAGCACTCAGAGTCAGCTCCCGTAGACCTTTAGACAAATGGATACCTACCATCAAATGACCTTCAGCATCTCAAAACCATGCAGTCACTGAATTACAGGCTGAGCGTGGATTCCACAGTAATGACGTGTGATTATGCATTTATTTTCATATTAAACAATAACACCTATTCAAGTAAAGCATGTGTGAACTAGGCTGTACCTGATTTGGCCCCATCTGGGGGCAGCATACCACAGATGAGCCTTAGTGCCTCATCCCCCAGTAGACAGTCACCAAGGTCCAATGACACCAGGGATGGATGAGTTGACACCGCTGTGTTCAGGGTGACTAGTCCTGCATCTAGCAAGGGGCTGCCATGGAGACTGCGAGAGAGAAATAGGGAGACATGCAAAAAGTGTGTGTGTGTGTATCATTGTAGCTGCACCTTGACTTTCACATGACACATCATCTAACAAGTTATTTGTAAATATTACTTAACCCTTGTGTTATCTTCGGGTCATTCTGACCCATCAGTCATTGTGACCCACCGTCGTATTGCGACAGATTTACCGCATACAAAGACAAAGTGAAGCATTTTCTTTTAACCGTTGGGCTGTCTCAGACCCCCCACATTGCAAAGGTTAAAAGAAAATTATTTTAATTTGTTTTTGTATTGGGTAAAATTGGGTAAACACAACGATGGTTCGTTATGAACCTTTGGGTCATGTGACCCGAAGGCAGCACAAGGGTTAATAATTTCATGGGGGGGGGGGGATAAATTTAGGGTTCAAGCGCCCCAAAAACATTTTAAACTTTACTGAGACAACTGATGTCTTCCACTAATGTATTCAATATAAAATAAAATGTCCTACTTACAATAAAGTCTGAATTGATCTGTTGGCCTTAAGAGCATCGGCAAGATGTTTTGTCCGGTTTATGCTCGAAACCACACCGAGGTTCAGGTTGAGTTGAGCCAAGGAGTGTGACTCGGCTACACCACGACATACCCGGCCGAAGTCGCGGTCTGAAAGCTGGCATCCTCTGACAGACAGAAGCCTAACGCTATTCTCTTTCAAGCTGTCGCATATGTCCTTTACTTCGGCCCCCGACAGTGTCTCTCCAGTTATCTGAATAGAACCTGGCAGCATTTTGGTCAAGTCGTGTACATTCAAGGTTTGAACCCAGCTGAGGTAGCCTGCATTTTAGGCGTAAAAGTCAAAGTCCAAATGTAACGATTATATAGCTATAATGCAAATGCCGGCTACATTAAGGTTATTGTCCAAAGTTGTTCAATAGCTGGCGAATGTGCTAGCTATATGGCATGGTAAAGCAAGTTATATCAACCAATACCTTATATCAACCTTACCTGCACATTAAAACTATTAATAGTGCAATAGTCATTAACAGGCCTACGTTCTTTCCCAAGGGATATGCGAGGTATCCAAGTTAATTTGCACAATCTTCTCAGCTGCTTCACGCGGTGACATCACCCACCTACAACGCTATAACGTGGCTAAATCTGCTACTCCTACTGCAGGCCATGCAGGCTATACATACGTTGGTAGATTGTTGTCACGCACAAATACACTCGGTTTTGTTCCCAGTTGAATGTCCTTTCAAGCGGCACAAATGTTTAATCCTCTAGTGAGGTTCGGTTTTTAAACACAAGGAAAGACTGTCGTTTGTTTGCCCCCGTCGCAGGTGTCGGTTACTATGGACACCCTCTTCTCGATGTCACCGTAACAGGATGAAGTCCTTACTGCCTGATTGTCACATGTTGCTCTCCAGCTAGAATTATTAATGCACGGACAATTCTCTCAGGAGTAGAGCAGTGTACCCCTTTCCCCGAGGCGCTTCCATTGCTGGTTCGTTAGTGCTGCACATCTAAGCATAATGGCTCCACTGTAAGGAAGAAATGAACGGAGCAATGGCCGTACGCTACTCTCTTGCATGAGACCGATATTGGTCACGTGCCACCAGTATGTAGGGCTTCGGTCAATCCTAATTTAGCACAGGGCATAAACTAATTATAGCTTCAAGCTATTTCATTCGCTTTCTTGCATCAGATATATAGGACTCATTTAGGTATCATTTGTTATCCAGTTCAAGGAAAAAACGAATTACCTTGTAAAATAGCTTGCACATATATCTGTCATTAATGTAAGCCTTATGTTTTGTTTTTTTAGGAATATAACATTCCAGATCAATACATTTTATTTTATTTGTATCTTTCTGTTCAATAATCCTAAAAATAACACCAGGAGTTGTTTTTCCCCCACCCAAAAACAATGGTAAGAAAAGCAATACAAAAAATAAAAGGGGATGGAAAGAAATATCCAAGTCACAATAAAGTATTTGGCATAAACTTCTCAAATCACATCAACTTCAATTGTGTGTTACAGTAATACTTCCAGATAAGGAGAAACTTTGTTTAAAAAGTGTTTTTCCCATTTAATATTCAGAATGCCCCCAATTATTAACCCCTCAGAACACATATATAGGCACGACTCATTGATTCAAGGTCCCTGTCCCCATTTACTATAATTTACAGTATGTAACAAAACCAACAAGAGGTGAGAATATGTCTACTGGAAAACATTGTCAACTACCTGCTTTTAAAATAAAACTATGATGCATTCAAACTTATTTTAGGTACATTAGAGCATATTACAAGGTAACTAATAAGTTGATATTTACACATATGTAAGGTGCCATTCCACTAAGCTGTATTTTAATGTGGCACAAGAACAACCAGGTAAACATGACATATCCCATAGAACCAAAAAGCATTGAATCAGTTGGAAATTCATCAACAACACGACAAGTATATGTTTCAACTATGCTCCTGTCTAAAGAGGACATTATGCCAACTTTTACCCATCATAGTCTTTGACCTTCAGTCCTGTCTCCATCGGCTATACACCACCAACACAAAGCAGACCAGGTCCGGTTATCAGCCATATGTTTGGGCTCACACTCAGTGTGACTTCAGGAAAACTCCAAGGGTCTTCACTGTGGCATTCACAGCAGCTGTGGCCACATCAGGCAAATCTCTAGCCACCCGTTGAATGGGGGGTATATTGGGTCCTTCCAAGGTGTCCAGGATACCTTCAGACAAAAGATAAATGCTCGAATACTTGTGACATTTCTCAAAATCAAATTGCAAAGTTTCTCAGATGGACACTTACCTTCAACAATCTTATGGTAAGCAAAGTGGAGGTAAAGCAAAAAGAGCATGTGCAGAGCTGCCAACGTCCCACAGAGGATGAGACGAGGTGTCTGGCCGACTGTCCGAGAGATGAGAGCAGCCACCTGAGACAGAGGGGTAACATCATGACTTTCAGCGAGAACTGAGAGAGAACAACTTGATTTAAAATGGAAACAACCTAAGGAACCTGTCACCACTGAGGTCAAAATACATTTTGCTCGAAATACTGAGATTGTTTCCCTAAAGCCCCATGGATAATCAGGGGTCTGTCATTACCATTCTCAGAGTGGAGAGCCCTCCAATCACCAGCCACAGGATATAGAACAAGGAATGGAAGTGAACATTGTAGGTAATAAAGAGCACCACACAGTGCCCAAAAAGGCCATAACCCTGTGGAGGCACACAGTAGGAACAAACAGTGAGATACAGTATCTTTCAGCATTCCTCATACTGTATATAGTTGTTGTTGTTGTGTAAGGAAGGTGACATGTTGACTCACCAGCAGGGACAGCATCTGAAGCATGGTAATCTGGGCATTGCATAGGTAAGCCAGAAAATAGATGAAGGATGACACTCCCAGCCAATAGCCAAAGCACGTACCTATGGCTGTCCCCATCAGAGTACCCTCTCTCTATCAAGAAAGTGCAATGAATTGGTAAGGAACAGATATACTCAGTACTATTAGTACAGCATACATGCATTTGCAATGTAATCACAGGAAGAGTTATCCTACAATAACAGTTCCTGATGTCTTCATCCCATGCAGGAGAATGGCCACCATAGTGAAAACCAGCATCATGGGCCCATACAGTTCTCCAGCTATTTTCTGTGTTCAAGGAGAAAGAATAGATGAAGATATTAGATCTGATTTGTTGACAATCGTTAAATTGGTTAAATTGGCATTATGTTGCTTCAAAACAGAGTGCTACGAAATTAACATAAATAAATGATGCCCTCACTTGTGGGAAGTTGATCATGCGGATGGGTATCATTGATTCTATCAACCTATATGGGAACAACATAGCCATCAGTCAAAATATCACATTTCTCAATATAAAGGCCTACAGATTAGGTGAACATAAATAAATGTATTCTCACCTGCTCCTAACTTGCATCGGTTCAACATCAAAGTATGGTCGGAGAATGTCTATATTGGCATATAGGTTAAAGGCCTTTGAAGCCTGCCTTTTGCCGGCTTCCCACACCTGTGAACATAGATGTTGGATTTTTAACCGATTATTTGTGTGTTTACATTTACATTTAGTCATTTAGCAGACGCTCTTATCCAGAGCGACTTACAGTAAGTACAGGGACATTCCCCCAGAGGCAAGTAGGGTGAAGTGCCTTGCCCAAGGACACAACGTCATTTGGCAGAGCCGGGAATCGAACCGGTAACCTTCAGATTACTAGCCCGACTCCCTAACCGTTCAGCCACCTGACTCCCATATGTTTAATGTTTAATGCCAAAATAAGTGAAAGGCCACAGGCAATTTAAAGTCAGAACCAACATTTCTTGAATCCTCATTATAAATCTAAGAAAACAGTGACACCCCAAGTGTTGTTGATGTCATACTCTAAGCTGACCTCATCTGCCACCTGTCTCCCCAGTTGGCCCTTGATGCCCTTCATGCCTAGGAACTCGCCATCCTCTCCAGTCTCCTCCTCTGTTGCTGCTGCTTCTGCTGACACCTCCTCTTCCTCCTTCATGCGCTGGTGCATCTCCCCCATGTCCTCAAAGCTGGAACCTGATGTGTCATCCATGTTCTCCATATCTATCACTGCAGACCCACTGCCCTGATAAGAGGAGGATGACAGGATATGAAGGTGAACACATTTTGTCTTCACATACACTCCACACAATATGACATGATGTTATTCAGAGAATATTTTACTTTACTTTTATATTTTTCGTAGAATTATCACATGTTGTGAAAAAATACCTTAAACATCTGATTATCTTACTGACAGGGCGGGGGGGGGGGTACTGGTGATTTTCGGATTAGAATTTAACTCTGTATAACTCAAGACAACTATCACCACTAGCCCTGGTGTAGCTTATGTCTTGTAGGAAAGCATTTCGTCTTTTAATCACTAGCTATATTACACTGATGCAAATTTGTAGTATTTTCCTAGCTTATAGTCACTGGCGTACGTTGGCACTTTTGTCACCTTGCGAAACTGTACATCAACTCGCTTTAACTATCAAATGATTAACGAAAAACCACCGGAAATAACTAATTATATAGAGAGTTGGAATATTTTATTTGTGCATCAACAGTCAGCTTGTTATCAATTGTAGCTTGTAGCTACCTGGATGAGGTTGTCATCAAAGCCGCCCCATGGTTCCGTGTTCGTGTTTTTGTTTCCGTCAGACTCAGACATCGCTTAAAGAGTGTCGACGTATTCTTACTGCCTCTTATAAAATACGTTGCAGTTAAATCACATATACAAATATGACAATCTATTTGTCACTTAAAAACTATTATTGTCTTACAAAATATAATTCCACTGTTTAGCCTACTGCGTCGTCTTCTTCTTCTTGTTTTACGGCTCTTATTAGCATACAATTTTGGGGGGCATTATCGCCCCCTTCTGCTCAGGAGTGTGGTGCAGCTAGATAAACACTTCACACACACGCACCCTAAACAAAATATCATCCTCCATGCTTAGCTACTATAAAGAAAGTAAAAAAAAACAAAAAACAGTAACTTGAACTGTGCTCTTCACCCATGATCAGTAATCATTTGAATGTGAATTCCTACACACACCTCATCTCTCTCCAGGCATAGCCATATACAACTCAAACCTACGTGCTCCACTGACTCCTCTGACATCCCCCACACAAGCCTGTCTGGTGTTTCTCTACAACTTTCAGTGTTTTGTTTAAGGCGCAGTGCCTCAACCTTAAACCTGTCGTCCACCACCTAACCTATAGACACTCTTTTGAATTTGATATAGATATCTCTTTCCCTCTCTGTCTCACTTTTCTTGCCACATTTAGTTGCCTTTTTTCCCTTAAATTATACATTTAACCTTTGCTTAACTGATACTAATTATAATTTCTATAGTTCCTTTTAATAAAGCAGTAGTTGCCAAAGCACATCCACACGTTTTACTTACCCAACGTGTTAAATGGTAAAAGCGAGATAGGGAGTGTTTGCTTTTTCTTTATTTAGGTAAATCTTGGGTAATTAAATTCATAGTTAGTGACAACATTTAAATTGTTTCTTTCCTTAACTCGACATTTCAAACCAGCATTTGGTTAACTATTATATTTCCACAAGATGGCAGCAATGCATTTTCCACAGTCTTACGCAAAGGCGTTTGACCAGCTGGAAAGAGTTCTCGCGAGATGTTATTGTAGGCATAGTGTAAGACGTTGTCGCATGCCTGGCGGAAATATTTTACCGGCTTAAACGACGAGGTTTTTATTGTCTTATTTGCCACAATAAGAGGATACACATTTAATGTCTTCGAAATCTAAGGTTCAAAACAAGGGGACAAGGCAAGTATGGTTGATTCCATATGCCTATGGAAAACGTGGTTATGAAACGAGTGAGAGCCATTTTCGAGGCTAGAGTCTAGCTAGTTTGCTAGCTAGTTAGCTCTATCTAGGCTAGCTTTATTGGCTGGATGATAGACAACACTACTAACGTTAGTAGTTGACTATGTCAACCTGTTTTTGTTTGCCAATACTAGGTAGTTAGGTAGTTGTCTGATTTGTAATCAGTGTACTGTTGTTGCTAGTCTACTGTACTCAAAACGGACCTTACTGTTCTTAGTCTAGTCAATTTAGAATGCATTCTTCGTTTTTGGCCATCTACCTCGATGACATAATGAATCTTGTTTATAGCTAGCATATCTGCCAACGTTATCTTTTTAGTTGGCATAATAAGTCGATTTACGGATGCAATTAGAAATTATTCTGATTCTGAAATGATTAATAGGCCTTATAACGTCAGGAAAAAAGTGTTCCTTTAGCAGCCAGAATCATTTAACTTAAATGATCGGCTGGTAAGTGTCAAATAGTTATTTCTTTTTGCAAGGACATTTTAGTCTATAGTGTGTTGCTTAACGGAGTGCATGGGTCCAGCCCCCAGCCCTTTCATAAGCTGTGGTGGTGTACGTGCGGATTGCTTAACTGATCGTGGTTGCTCGGCCTCTGACGGAAACCTTAAGCGATGACGTAGCAATCAGCCGGAGTCTTTGGCTCGATAAATCATGAAGGCAAACAATTAAACCGGAATCTTTTGTGTATGAGAGAAGGAATAACTGACATCTAAAGAAATCAAACACAGAGGATTAACTCATACCTGTCGACATACAGCAGCATGAGGTATGACCTTGGTTATAGATCGCTGGATACAGATTCTGAAAATTCATACGCCATTTTTGGTACTAGTACTTTCTACAGGGTAGAGAAAATACTCCTCTGCAATGTAGGGAACGCGACATCGAACACCATTTCACATTATTGAGAACGCCAAACGCATGTATTCGGTCCTGTGTCGAAATTATAATTACTATATATTGGTACTCTTGTAGACACTCTAGACTTAAGAAATGCATTTACTTTGTATATTGAAATCGAAGCTGTTCTTTGAGGAATTCAAAATAGTCTTCCAAATTTTTCTTGAGCTTTAAGCTGATCTTAATTGATCGTTGCATATATGGACATTGTTTAAGTATACAGAGTCAAATAATGTAAAAACTCGGCAACAAAGAGTACAATTAATAGCAAAATCCATGGGACCTCATTAACTTTTGAGTTTAATTGTTTAGTGTGGCAATGTTGTTGTTTGGCAAGTGTTACTATAACCATGACCCTAGCCTTTTATGGTGTATTGCTGTCAGCAGTCAGTGCTAGGCATTTCATCAGTACATTACATGTCTTTGATTAGAGGGAAGAGGGTTGGTTTTCTCAGGAAATATGTTATTTGGGGACAGGAAGATAAGGTAATTTGAGTCTAACTTGTCAACCACAAAACATAACCCTAATGGGAGTTAGCCGGTGGGTAATCAAGTCCACAAAAAGGTACATGCACAATTTATGAATTTGTAGGAATCTGCATATTTCTTAGTCCACAGTAATGACATTTGTTTTGTGGAAATTCGAAACATTGAGCATGCGTTTATATGGGAATTATTTTTAGGTCAGTATTTGTAGGTGTCTCTGTCTTTCAGGAAATGAATATTATTTGTTAATGTGTAAAGCAGAAATGAAAGAAAGAGAAAGTTGACTGAAGTGGTAAATTCTCTGCAACAAGGAACTGGAAGTGAGGTTAGCTTTCTATCATTAAAGAGTATCCTTGCAAAACATACAAATGATACCTAACAAGTATTTCTCCATTCCAGATCTATTTACCTGTTAAACAACAGTTTTTTCCTCCTAAGGTGCACAGTTAGCACCACACAATCATTAAGGCCTAATGATTAATGAAATAGGTTTATCTGAAATACCGATAACTAACATTTCTAACATGACCATGTACCAAATCATTTTTGTTTCTGCAGAATGTCCCCTGTGGAGGAGAGTGCTAAGGCCACGGCCACGCTGACACAGTGCACACTGGCCCGCTCTCAGCTTGAAGAGGCTATCGGAGGGGTGGTGAAGGCTGAGGCCCAGCTCAAAGACAACTCCAGAGAGGTAAAGGACCAGAGGCCCTGTGGTCAGGGTGTGTGTTCATAGCTGCCCCACACACAGAGAGATGGCCTCGTTCCAGTGGCTTCGGAGAACGCTGGGTTGGATGCGTGTGGGAGAGAAATGCTGGATCAGCATCACATGATGCCGCCAGACACAATTGCCCCTTCTGTCATAAACCCAGCGGTTATCATGTATTTAGTTTGGTTAGTCAGCGCAAACCTCATGGCCTGTGTGGGCTTTACCCGTGACTGTGTGTGCAGGTGTGTTTTATATATACCCACAAAGCCTAGCTCACTCGAAGGGCGAATCATTAGTTACTCACACACACAAAATCATTCCATTATTGTAAGCCGTGACCATGTTAGACGTTCTGAAGCCGAGGCTTATCATACCCGTGTTGTCCTGTGACCACAGTTAATCATTAGTATGACAACCGGTGTTGTGAGGAGGAGAAGGGACCGCAGGGTTTGATACTGAAACGTGACCACAGGGTCGGGTGTGAAGCCCAGCCTCTCATAAGGCAGCAGACAGAGCCGAGCGGGTCAGTCGAGCCTGAGACGCCACGGGCAGCCCTCCTCTGCAACTCTCCTCTCACCAAGTCACTCGACTGCAGCAGCCTGCCTCTCCCTGACTCCCCACCCCTGGAATAGGTAAAGGAAGGCAGGGCATCTATACTTGTAAGGGGCTGATTTCTGTTTTCTGTGACGGCGTCGATGCTTAGGGCTCGGTGTGTCCTTTCCCCCCCCCCCCCAGCGGAACGTTGAATAACTCGTCCGTTAGAAATGTCCTGGTTAAGACTTTGCGGTATTCGATACTCTTTTGAGTATTCTCCCGATCACCGTGACCGTTTCAGTGCCGTTGCCGTGTACCAACCCCGTCCTGCGTGCCGTGTGTCCTCCTAGGTGAAGTCTCAGTTGCACAGCTGCATCAGCCGCCACCTGGAGGTCCTGCGCTCGCGCGAGGTGTGGCTGCTGGGCCAGATCGACCTTGTGGAGCAACTGAAAGGCGAGGCACTGCAGTCCCAGCTCCAGCAGCTCCACTGGGTGAGTCAGCACGAGGCTCCGCTCACCGGGTCTCTCTGCTGAGAGTCCTGATCAAGTTACGGTAGGGCAGGAAGCTACGTCGGTGACCCTCTGCTCAAGTTGCATGTCGAAAATCTGACTGTTCTTTTTTCGGTCTCTTTCCCTCTCGCTCTCCTTCCGTCTCCTTGCCTCTATGTCTCTCTCCCTGTTTCTCCTTGTCTCTATGTCTGTGCCTGTCCACAGCTCCGAGGCCAGTTTGACCTCCTCATTCATCAGTTGGAGAACTCCAAAAACCGCAACGACTTGGCTAACCAGCTCACCAGTTGCATGGAAAAGTAAGAGCAGAAACCGAAGACTTTGAAGACTTAAGGAGATCGAGCAGTCAGCATTTGTAGTTGGGACATAAGTATTGTTTAGAGATGGCGATTGTTTGGGAGGTGTTGTCAATTGGCAACTGTCTCGGTTATCAAGATAGCTCTGTAATTCTCAGAAAGATAATCTTCACAGGTTGGAACCTGAAAGTTGCTTGGTGTGTTACAAACGGATGAAATGGAAAGTATGTGTAGGATGTGTTTTAATGTTTATTTTGGATTCCCTCTCCAGATTGTCTTCTCTGAGCCTGACTCCAGAAGAGACTCCAGACATGTCCTTTCAGGCAGACACACGTTCTCTCCGACAGGCCATAACCTCCTTTGGGACCATCGCCACTCAGGTACGCAACCTGAACGCACACACACAGTCAACCAGGCAGAACAATGGCCTCTGAGTCATGGATCACTTGTTAAAAAGGAGAATTTGGTCTGCAGTGCATTGGTGGCCTCTTTTCTGCCTCCTGACCAGCTGTACATCTGCTCTTATTGTGGATAAGTTGCTAATTCTTCTTAATGTGGCATTATGGCATTAGTCATGAGTTGTTACCACATATTTTAGTCAAATATAGTGCACTAAAGTGCATATTGTTTAAGATTGAGACTTGCGACAAACAACCTTTGAAATATATCCACAGTTTTCCAATATCTAACACCATATGGGAACAGTTGGTTCCCAGCTGGCAGGGACAGGACGCACTAGATGGATCCCTCGAGTTAGCCTCTGACGTCATGTATCGTGATCACACGTTGGACTTGGCACTGGCACTAAGGAGAGAATGTTTATGACACACCTGCTTTTTTTGTGCCCTGCACAGCACACAGAGGGAGGCCCCCTTCAGAGCGCCAACACCAGCAGTGACAAAGAGCGACCGTGGCTGCTCCAGAGCTGTCCAATCACAGCTAAGAAACAGGTTGGACTCATGTAACCCCCCCCCCCCATATATAAAGCTTGGCATGCACAGTACACACAAAGGGCATCCACTCAGGCACACTGTGGTGACATGCCTGTTTTAATCTGTTGCAGAGGGTGGAGTCATCTCCAGCAGTGGCCCAATGGCTCCTTGGAAGCCGTCCAGTGACACGTGCTCCGGTTGGTTATCAGTCAAGCACGAACCCAGAGGATTGGTTACTCGCTCGCAAGGAAACCCAGGTGAGGCCTGCTGGCTTTAAGTTAAATTACTGGTATTTTTTTTAAGTAGATTTTCCTGACAATTTACATTTAATTACAAGATAAAGCAAGCCTTTAGTGGTTTTGCACCAAAGGGACTAGTAACACCAATATGACCCTGTGTTGAATCCTCTCTCCCAGACCACCTACCCCCAGACTTCCTCTGACTTCCAAAAGGCCTGGGGCCAGCTGAAGGACCTGGAGGCATGGCTCCTCAAGGAGAGCGCCCCCCCCAGGCAGAGGGCCTATAGCAACATAAGCACCAACAGCTCCGCATTCTCCATTGAGAAGATCGACGAGTCAGAGTTCAACATGGCTCTGGAAGAGGAGGGGGAGGGAACTCAAGAGGACAATGTTGAGGACGAGGAGCAGGATGACTGGCTCATCACCCCGGCAACCGCCAGCAAGGAGACCTCAGAGCGTTTTCAGATGTCTGATGCTGATAGGCGGAAGCAGGTGTTCAAGCCCTTCCAGGAAGGCTTCTCCACAAGTGATTGGCTGCTCAAGTCGGACTGTGGTTCCTGTTGTGCCACCCGCACCGAGGCGGTGGAGATCGAGAACCTGGGCAAGCTGGAGTGCCTGAAGAGCCCCCCTGCCTCTGGGACCACCCGCTCCATCTGTGCCTCCCCTCTCCAAACCACCACTCCCCTGGCTACCAGCCCGGTGGAGGTCTGGCTACAGCAGGTCATTCCCATCCAGCAGTCCTGCAAAGCCAACGAGGCCTGCTCCAGCTACTCTCAGTGTGTCTGCGAGGAAAACTGTGGCAAGGAAGCCCTGAGCGCCTGGCTTCTCAAGAAGGAGGGCCGCGACAAGAACGGCATGCCCGTGGCCAAGACCACCAGCTGCAAGCCCGCCAGCCTGCACCAGCGAGAGCAGCAGCAGAAGGTGCAGGCCATCCTAGAGGCCTGGCTGCATCCAGGCAAGGCCACAAGCAGCCTCACCCCGCCGCCCCCAGCCCCGTCCTCCCTCTCTGCCTGGATGTCTCCAGAGGCAGGCCCCGGAGAGGAGAAAGCCAGCAGGGAGGAGCACAGCTCCCAGTTCCCCAAGGCAGAGAACCCCTTCAATGGCCCCCTGCAGCCAGAGTGCTGGGTGGTCTCTGGGAAGAGCAGCCTAAGTAGCACCACCACCACCAGGCAGGAGAGCACACAGGACCAGACCAGCACGGAGCCTGAGGAGGACAAGTGGCTCCTACGCAAGAGGGCCCAAGCTCAGGTAAGGGCCCCCCCCAGTCCATTCAATATTCAGTGCTTACTTGGGTTTGTTCTACTAAGACGGTCAGTGTATTGATTTGGTCACTGACGTGTTCTTGTTGTCCTTCAGGAGAGACTGGCCCTTCCTACAGTATGTGATCTGTTTTCTTGTATGAAACTCGGGGGAGACAAAGACAAATGGCTACACAGCGCTCCTATACAGGTGAGGCGTTTGTACCACCGAAAACCATCATCATAGATTCAAACAATTTCATTATTTTTCCCATTCTAATGGAATGTTCATCTCCCCATTTTTCTCCTAGATGTGAAGTCCAGTAGCTTTTTGAAAATGTACTATTTTGTGAAGTCACTTAAATGCTGATCATCGCACACAAAATTATGATCGCCTTCTCCTGGAAAGCTATTTTCTGGGACTGCTTTGTGTCTCTCTTTCTACATGGTATATCAGCTGATTTCAGAGGGTTGGTCAGCTGGCATGTGCTTCACCACCCCAGCCAGATCTAGTGACAGGGGTTGTCAGATCTGTCAATGTGACCCGTATCCGATTGAGCTGAGCTTTTAATTTGATAGATTCTATGAATTTGCCTTCTGTAAACATTCGTATAATTCCCTGTGTCCCATGTCAAGATAAGTCGTGTATAAACGCCAACTCACAACGTGATCTACGAATCACTAGACTCGAATGGACCAGATAGGCATGCAATTGTACATTTTCTTTTCTTTTAAGTTTGATGGGGGAGGGGTGGACGGATGGGAAAGCTAGAAACAGCAGTTAGTTATTTTAATCAACTTTATTTCAGAAACACAATTTTTCTGAGTGTGGTGACACATTTTTACCATCATCACCTGACTGGTAATTGCAGTGGTCCTCACAGAATTAGTCACAGAAAAATTGGTAGAATAGAAATTAGGGTTTATTTGTCCTACCTGATTGAAAGTATCAAGAAATGTAACCTACTCTATTCATATATTTTTGTTTGTTTCCTTCAATGTATGTCTTTTCTTTTGTTCTGTCATGTTCTTAGATTAACTTGAGCACCAGACTTGTTCCTCAGAAAAGGCTTCAAACAGACATGTTAAAGCCGAGTGCTCTTACAGTAGCTAACACTTCCATCTCTGCATCTGCTGTATGCACTACCAAACCCCTCACCAGGAGTTCTGGTGCCATGTGCCTGAGGTCAGCCTCTTTGTGTTAAGTGAAAAGCAGGACGACTGGCTCACCACACATGTAGACGACAGTTGGGCTTTCCGTTAACTAAGGTCATCTCCATTTTGCTCTCTGCTTTACAGAGGTGAATCGTTTTCAATTAACTTTTATGCAAACTCAAAATTTGAGTATGTACTTTTCCCTCACTTATTTGTCTGTTGCATAGCTAAACATGTAAATGTCCTCTATGTAACCCTAATTGTATGTATCAAATAGAATATATTGAATACCACTGCTAGTTATTTTTCTTTGCCTCCTTAATGGATGTCTTGTCATAGTGAGTAGACCAAAGATGCTTCTATATTTGTACACTGCCCTCTGGGCTTGGGAAGAGGAGGAATTGAGCACTGAATCGTCAGGGGTTCTTGAGCAGTTTGGAGGCATGATTGTCCTGTTCATCTAAAGAACTTGTGCAGGTGCTTCTGTCTATACTACCATTCTATTATCTAAGCTATTCTCTGCTGTCATACCTGTATCATATTTAACTCAATAAAATGATAACCTAAAGTGTTCATGTCCTCGAGTTCCTTCTTTCAGCGTTTCAGTGACTTGCTTCCTCTTTTGTATAAAACGATTTGCCAACTTGCACTTTTCTCTGGCATTGTGTTAATCTCTTTCCCAAGGTGTTTAACCCTTGTGCTGCCTTCGTGTCACATGACCCAAAGGTTCATAACGAACCATTGTTGTGTTTACCCAATTTTACCCAATACAAAAACAAATACAAATAATTTTCTTTTAACATTTGCAATGTGGGGGGGTCTGAGACAGCCCAACAGTTAAAAGAAAATGCTTCACTTTGTTTTTGTATGCGGTAAAGTTGTCGCAATACGACGGTGGGTCACAATGACCCGAAGATAACACATGGGTTAACCAATAATGTTACCAACTTTTGTGAATTAGACTACATGATGGGAGTCAGATGGCTGAGTGGTTAGGGAATCGGGCTAGTAATCAGAAGGTTGCTAGTTCAATTCCCGGCTATGCCAACCAAATGATATTGTGTCCTTGGGCAAGGCACTTCACCCAACTTGCCTCGGGGGGAATGTCCCTGTACTTACTGTAAGTCGCTCTGGATAAGAGCGTCTGCTAAATGACTAAATGTAAATGTACATGATGACAGCCCACTCAACTGTAGTTTAACAGGTTCTGATTCTCAGGTTACTGATAATGAATATTGACCACAAATGAAACCAGTTCTAGTCACTCAGGTCTTTTGACTCACCTTTGGTCCCTAAAACCAACAGAAGCACTAAGATGATCTTTGGATACTTTAATAGATTGGTCATGTTTAGGAGCTCCATTACCTGGGGTGAACTCAGTCCTGTGTTAGTTCCTGTTCATGTGACAGCCTGCACAAAAACAACCTCGTTGACATTGAACTTTGAAGCAATCGGATATGAAAATGCACTTGAATTGCTTCCGAGACAGCTGTTCACATCGATGTTGATAAGTGTTGTGTTGCACCATATCACATTACAATAGTTAAGATGTGGTTCAAACAGAGTTGTATACAGCGTGAGAAGGACAGATAGAGGAAGAAAATGTCTGATCTTATAGAACAAGCCAACATATTTGGACAGTTTGTTTACGAGATAGTCGATATGACTTTTAAAGTTAAGCGACTCGTCAATGAGGACCCCCAGGAATTTAGTGGAGTACACTCTTTTTATCGCCTACCCATTTATTTTAATCAGGCAAGGGTCAGTGTAAAAAAATTTACATGATTTGAATAAAATGAAATTTGTTTTGCTGACATTTAATGATAGCTTATTGCATTTAAACCATGAATCCACTTTGGTTAACTCTGAGTTTACTATATCTTGTAAAATAAGTGGGTCCTTGTGTGATGTAAACAAATTTGTATCGTCTGCAAAGATAATTTTATGAAATATTTTTGAAGAATTTATAAAATCATTTATGTATAGAATGAATAAGAGTGTATAGAATGAATAAGAGTGCATAAGCATACAACTGATAATGTCAGTGACTCTACTCCCTCAGTCTGTTGACATCATTGATACTGGGATGACATTTGAAGGATGAGAAAGTAAAAACTTTTATTTGAATCCAATTGTATTTGTTTCAAGTACAATCATTTATGAATGACATGTGGCTAGTATGCTTATATACATTAACAGCCAGGATCAAGAGTATCATCAGGGGGACTAGGTTACTTGGTACTAGAAGAACTCCTTGGCTCTGATGACACCATCTTTGAAACAATAAAGCATAGTAACATAAATCACAAAGCGAACCTATGGCTCAAAAGACACAAGACACAAACATGGAATGTGATCCTGATGACCATAAGAAGCTGTCAACCACGTCTCAAGTGATAACATACTGATATAAATGTGCCACTAACTCAGCTTACAGTATAAACAAACACTTAAGCAATACATATCGTTCCACCACTCTTCCTATGCTCTCTTTAGTGCAATCTTGGCGAGCCACTTATGCCCAAGAGAATATAATGAGAGAAGAGGTATTAAAATGGGAAGCGATGCCTTCTAAGTATCAGTATATTGACTATGCATACAAGCACAGAAATATCCAGGGGAATCCCCAGGTTTAGTATGTGGACTGGCTGGTCTGCCAGTGTGGGAGCAAAGCATCTGATTAGTAGCGGGTGGGAGAGTTGCCCTTCAGGTGGTCCCAGTTGGTGTAGAGGGCATAGAGTCCTGACAGGGCCAGGCCAGCCAGGCCTCCTCTCGCCGCTCCGCGGAGACCCCCTGGAACACACACACCAGGTGGCATTTCAGTTCCCTCTCAAACAACAATGCAGTCAACACACAGACCTCAAAACATTCTTCGACTTGACCAAAAAGGTACAAAAAAGTACACAGTATACTGACTGTGTGACACACGTTGTCAACATTGGGCTACAAACGAAAGAGATACAAGGAAAGGTAGCTTTAGGGAAATTCTCTGGTATCAAGCCGTCCCGCACCTGACCATCAAGTCACACGTTCCAGGGAAACAAAAATAGAACCTGTGTTTTCACATGCTGTACATTCAGTAGCCTATTGACACATGCAATGCAAAATATTAGCAATCCATCCATGCAAGTCTATCAGGATGTGTTTCCAACACTGAAAGGGGGAAATCCTAACCTTGACTTGGCCTTGGCTTGTTGGCACATCGGCTTAATGCTTGGTGTTTAAGTAAGTGACTCACAGAAGGTAAACACACAGAGAAGCCCTCAGTCTCACACTGGCTCACAGAGCTTGTCACACAGAGCTTCAGTGGGAGTAGCAGCTCCACACAGCTGTAGGGGATAAGGCTGATAAAGTTCCGTCCAACTGCAGCTCAAAGCGTCCACACCCGTTACCAGGAGCTTGCCGATAAGGGTGAACATGTTGGGGCACACTACGTCATCTTGGTATTGATTAGAGAGGCTCCCCATGCCTCAGAACCTGCTACCAAAGCTAACAGTTCCTTTGAGAGCAGCCCACTCATGTGAGCACCCAATGGGTGCCATCCATGTGATGTGTGTCAGGTTAAGAAGTGTAACAAGCTCTTATTGTTGTCACACACACGCACACACACCACTATCATTTCCAACAAAGGGACAAAAGCTTCTCAATGACAGAGACTGAGAAAACATTGATTTAAACTTTTGTGTGTCTGAATTACCATTACTGTGCTCGATATGACACTGGGTGAATCATTTCCAAAAACAGGTCATGAATTTGACCATGAGCCGGTCTGATCCGTTTTAAACCTGCAGCACAGGCACCAGCACAATAGGATATAGGAGACGGCCTGAAGTTAAATATCACGGTTAAAAACATGCAAGCTTCTCACATTGACCTCCTCAGACTACAGGACAGACTATGGGGAGGGGTCTGCAAGTCCATACGTGTTACTGGTGGTTTTGATGACATGTTAAGTGTACTAAAACCCACAGGCTTGCAAGGTCTACTTGTGTGGCAGCAAACATCTAAATCCTCAAAAAGGCTCATTCGTTTGAACTACACCTACGAATCACTTTGATGTAACTTTATTTCGATATCATCCACCAGTTTATTGAATCATAATTTACTTAAAACAAGTGAGGGTCAAGATCTGAGCCTTTAAACAAAAGAATTAAGGTTATTGAGGACGACAGAATTTTTTTCCACAGTAACCTCGACAGCACATTTCACATTAACATGAAATGAGGAAGGAAACCAGGACTGCAGCTTTAGTTTTGACGACTCGGCTGAAAGTTTTTGATGACACAAAAGAAGGCTCAAAAACATCATAACGCTTTACAGCTGCTCTTAGGAAGTGAGAGAGAACAGATAAACAGGTCAATTTACCCCATGAGGCCGACAAAAAAATCAGAGGACTTACTGAGTTTTATGTTTTGTGTGACTGGCCATGAAACAGTAGAGCAAAGGTAACTTTACCAGCACGTGGGGCCTATACATGAGGGAGGGGTGGGGGAGTATGTCTAACCAGGACAAGAATAGAAGGCATGTGGCCATCCTAATGAGAACACACAGACCGGGGTACAGCTTGTATGACAAGACCCCCTTGCATGTATAAATGTTCCTCTCTGGTGGTATATTAGGTTGGGTGTCGCTAACCTCCTTGGTCTATCAGCTTCCCCATCTCTTCACCCACTGATACAAGATACTTGATGCAACTTTCTAAGAACTCTGATTGGGCATTCATCCAGCAGTTGCGCAATGTAGGCACACAGTGTATATACAGCGTACTGCACGCGATTTGAGAAGCCGGCAAGACTTCCCTCGCTCCCCACCCTCCCGCTCAAACGTCCAGACTCATGTGTTCAGCCAGGAAATGTCTGGAACTACAGCTTTCTATCGCACGCAGATGTGTCAGCGGAATTTCTGGAGAAATCTATACAAGGACAGAAAAAAGGCTTCCTTTTTTCACCACATACACCTGTTGTAACCCGAAGGTTCACAACGACCCATCGTTGTGCTGCGACAACTTTACCTCATACAAAAATAAAGTGAAGCATTTTCTTTTAACCTTCGCGCTGTGGGCGGTGTGAGACAGCCCGACGGTTAAAAGAAAATGCTTCACTTTATTTTTGTATGAGGTAAAGTTGTCGCAACACGTGGGGGGGTCACAATGACTGACGGGTCACAATGACCAGAAGATAACAAGGTTTAAGTACTACAGCATGGAGTCACATTCAACCATATCGGATGGGTATCTCAATCCAAAACTCCCCAGAATCTAGGGATAAAATGACGAAAACTTTGTTATAATCTACAACCTTCATGCGCTCTCTCACAGGGACTTTTATTGACAGCGGAAAAGGTTTCATTATACTACAGTGCCGCACGTTTCCTGGGCAGACATGTTTATGTTTGGACCTACAGAACTGATAAGCGGCAGACAGCAGCAGTTGTTAATGTCAATCATTAACAACACTCTTCCTGCTTGTATCCTCTCATCTTTGAATGGATCTATCAGTAATCACTGGGGGAAAGCATCAACAACTTCATTTTCAGAGCAAGGCCTCTTTCTCCAAAATGACTAACACATTTTACATTGTTTTAAAATGTGTGCCACCACTGCCATTATCTGAACAATTTTGGGGGGATTTTCTGCTGCCAGCTTCACATGCTCTGGTTATTCACCAGTAGAACAGTCCCAGTTCTAACCTGGAGACTTGTACAGCATGCCCGTCATCGTCCCGGCAACCACCGTGTTGACATCATCCTCGGCTCCACGAGCCTTCTCCATGACCACTCCAAACACGCTGTACAAAAGAGCTGAAGGAAGAAAACACACACACAGTCACTTCGCCTAAACAGCTCGGACTGTATTTAGTCAGTGCTCGGCATGAAATGCAGTACGCCACAGTATGAGCGTCAGAAAGAGTGACCGTCCTGAGGAGAGAGAGAGAGCTGTCACTCACCCACTGAACCAAGTGTGTTGGCCCATGTTGCTCCCTGACGCGTCACCATGTTCAAGATCCTAAAATAGGAGCATTTAAACACATCATAACATATGGACGACGTTGCCACAGGTGTGTGACTACCTGTTTAAAATACACTGGGAAAAACTTCCGGAGTAACATTGATCATGTAAATGTATACAAGGACTATGAGTAAATAACTTCAGTGAATAAGTGATGGTCATTTGCTTACACTGATCACATCAAGTATGGTGCCATGGTGTGATTGGTTATAAACAAAAGGACTGTGGCCAGATTGCCCTTCAAACTGAACATGCAGGACTACAGTGCGCCTGTGGCCTTGAAGACTGTGTCCTTCTGCTGTGCAGGTTCAGCTGACTCTACAGGCCTTGACTGTGGACTTCAGCCCAGGTGTGTTACAGCATGTACGCTTGTCTGTCCACACAGGTGTGTTGACCTACAATATTATTCAATGTCAAGTGGTGAAATCTCCACAAGTGCAAACATTGGAGTAGTGGTTTATAACCGTATACCTCAGCTTACCCATTGGCAACTGTTAACATTTCAATATATTCTAATATGAAATGTGACATCACACATATTAGCCTATTCATTTACATACATCACAAAGATATGATACAGCCAACAAGTTTCTTTGACTCTAAAGTCTTACACTATCTACCCTCAGCTGCCACAGACAAAATACTTAAAGAACCTGAGGTGTTTGAGTTCTGAAGACCTAACTACTGCAGGAGTAGGCCAAGACTACTAAGCTTTGAAGTATCTACCCTGCTATTCATTTTGGGAGACTGTACTAAGTAGAATTGCACCAATATCAGTTTTAAAAGAAACCAAACCAAATATATGTTTAGGTTCTAACCTTGAAATGTACAACAAGGAGATCATGTATTATCTTTGCTGATGATAGGATACAAGAAAATAGATCAAGACTGCTCTCTGCTGGATGATATCAGAATTACTACATCTAAATTAATAAAAGGAATGAAATAAGGACTTATAAGATGATTTGTATTAAATCTCAAAAACTGACAAAAACAACTCATGAAGAAATCAAATTTCTTTCACCTGTTTATTCAGGGCAACCCCTGAATAAACCAACAGTCTGACACAACAGACCGTAGCGACAGTCTTGGAAAAGAAATTGAAGCTAAAAGAGCATAAAGTGTGGACTCAACCGGCTTTGGTTAAAATAGACTGGAAAAGCGGGGTCAATGAAGAGATTTCACCCTTATTTTAAACAGACTTAGAAACAGAACTTACTGCACATTCCGTGGCTTCGACCATGCCATCTGTCTGGTCTCTGACAGACCCATACGCAGGCCATTTAGAGATCCAAGAACAGCACCTGGCAAACAAAAGAAATATAAACACATTTGTGTTAATAAGGTGAGAAATAGTGGAGTATGGAAAGACTATCAAAAATGGCATGGCCCAAAGAGAACTTTACCTGTGATACAACAGCTTCCAATAGTGAAAAAGGCCAATTCAAACCGACCTCTGGTCTTGTTGGCCCCAGTGGGTAAAATGAACTCATCACTGTCCTATGGGAGCATTAGAAACATTAATTGCAAAGTGTGATGGGCCCAATATGCACGGTTCTCTCCAATTTTACTAGTTCTGCATAAATCCTATAGCTTAAAAAAACAAACTAAGATCAGATCACAGTGGTCAAGGTGCCCAATGGAGAATATTCTTGAACTCACTTGTATAAGATATCGAGGATCCACATTCAGATATGGAGAGATGGGGCTCATACCAGTCACTACAGAGTGAGAGAGATAAGGTTATGTGCTTTCTGTGATCGTGTTCCAACTCATACCTTACAATAACATGACATGTGAAATGTTGTATGCCAGCTTTCCAAGCTAATAAATGTAAGGCAACTTGGTCATTGCTACTGGTAATTTACATTTAATTACATAACATTTAATTTAATAGACCAGAAACAAAATAGCTCTACTTACATGGCACCCCAGCGAGTTCAGTGTTAGAATATTCCGTTGAAGTTCTGCCAAATAAACTGAAACCCCTATTGGATGCCCCTGAAGATGATTCTGGAGTTGGTGTTTTGTCCATGTTGTTTGTCTACCTAGCTCGTGTAAAGGCTGGTATCGATAGTTAGCTCAGCTGGCTAGCCAATCATGTGTGTAATCATCACAATGACGTGAGTTTCTTGTTTTACCTGACGTTAAGAGGTCAGCTAACTAACTATGTATGGTTATAACTCACCGATAAAATAGTCAATGATAAAGAAGTATAAAATTGCGACTGGGGCTAGAAGAACTGCGCACTGGCAGTACAGTGGACGTTTGAAAAAGAAAACATCACATGGTCAAATCCTCAATGTTACTACTCGGCTATTTCATTCAGAAGTCGTAAAGGTCGCAACTAATTTCCTAATTCTGGGAAGACCAGCATCCAGTACAGCATTTAAATATGTATATGATTACTGTTCGTATGTTTTGTTCTCAAAATGTTTGTTCTCAAATTAATCAATAATAATTTACATTGTCAATATCAACATTACGACAGTATTTGCGACGTCTAGCGCATGCTTCTTTGTTCTATTTGTTTCCACCCAATCATAGTGTGGCTCCTTGGATGATTGTCCAATGACATTCCAGATACAGAAAAGGCCTGCGCAGAATTGGTACGTTTAACAAATTTCAAAACGTATACACAGTTTTTCAATGGTTTGAGCCTGAGATGAGGAAATCCCCAATAGTTAAAGTCAGTGAGTATGTGCAGCCATTGCAAGGGTTGACGTCTGTGAAGACGCTGGTTATGATCTGACAGAGGTGCGGCAGAGAATCGAGTCATATTCAGATTGCGTCGAGGGACAGGAAACCGAATAAACGTAAATGCCTGGTAAATACGCATTCAAACCACAGTACAACGTTAACATCTTAATGAAAGCATTTGCATAACAAAAGGAGAAATCAAATTTACGTACAAAACAAACTGGTTTAGACTACCGATACAAAAACGTCTTGGTATGCCGAATATAGTCAGCTTGGCATTTCTATTGAAAATGATTGAGGCATGCCGGTAGGGATATTGTTATCGTCAAATTCGAGTCTGGATATGGAGATTTTTTTATTGTAAAGATTGATGACCCTGAGCGCAACGTGGGGTGTCCTAGATGACTGAATTTGTTCAAACGGAAAAGAAGCTCGCGCTGGCTGAGCAGGTTTTCCTTTCTTTTACACCCTCACGCTGCATGTGTCAGATAGACTTGACCCTGTCAACCCGCCAATTTGATCCCCTCGTACCAATGACTGCATATTCATTGTTGCATTCATCTTAACGTTAAATGTTGCAAGAGCTCGTTGGCCTTGAAACGTGATTTGTGTAAGAAATTGAGCGAGGGATGTAAAAGGATCATTTGTATATATTAGATAAATATGTTCATGGCGGGCGGGACGTTGGAATAATATTAATAGTGCTAACGTTACCGCTTTACACTCGTACATATGTTTGTTCTAAGCACAGGCAATGAGGAACATCTACAGCGAAGCAAGAATATTGCCCACATATTGCACTACTATAGACAAAACGATTAAATGTCGATATATATGGCAACTACTGATATTTCTAAATCGAGTGAATAGCAGAACGACTGAAGAATCTCCACCTAGACATCTCCAGTCATCGGGCGGCCTTTTTTTTCTTTTCTTTTTTTTTAACAGCCTATTTAATCCCTTCCCAGAATGCATTGTGTTCGTCATCCTAGTCCTTCCACTGTATTTCCTGTTTATTGTTGTCGCGTTCTCCGGTAATTTGCTGCCTTATACAAGAATGTGGTACTATTATCTTGGCCTAAAATAATCAATCCTATAGTTATATTAATGGATTATGAAAATGTGTTACGTGTTGGTCAAACGAATGTGAACTGTGCACACGTAGCACTCTCCCTATTATTCTCAATGTCGCTTTCATTTCCTTCCTCTACAGATTCAAAAACGTCGTTTGGTGTTTTCTAGGTTAGCTAGCCGACGAAAATCGATACAGTTATGAGCAAAACCTATACATTTATATAATTGTGTGTTAAGTTTGTAAATGTACGTCTAGAAAATTGATGTTTCCGACTCTTTTAGACAGCAGTTTGAACCTGCCTTCATATACTTCGACACTTGTGTCTGAGCCTACTTCATTCTCTCTTTCTCTTTTTTTTTAGGTGTCTTGAAATATTATAGTGCTTAATCTGTAATTTGAAAAGGACTTCCAGTTTCAAAGAATCAAGGATTTTGCCCAGTTGACTAAATATCTATCCAGATGGAGGACTCAGAGACCGAATTGACTTCATCTGAACCCGATGCACTTGGGGCTGATTTCATCACAGTGGAACTGGACACGCAGCCCATAGAATATGTGGTGAAATGGGCAGAGGTTGGATCAAAGTTCACAATATCCTGTGTGAAGAAGGAGGCAGATGAGGGTTCCGGCTTGATGTCTGAGGAGGTGAAGACTGAATCAGATGAAGCCTTCTTCTCCCAGTATGAGGAGGTGTACGCTGGCTGTGATGTGGCGGAGCAAAGTGTTGAGATAAAGACCGACTCTGATGAGGAGGACATCACTGAGCCTGGGAGTAGCCAGCTGGGGGATGAGGATGTGTCTGACTCTGGCACAGAGAAGGGGGACTATAACTCGGAAGACAGAAATTATCGCTGCAACTACTGCGGGAAGAGTTACAGCCATTCTTCCAGCCTGTCAAGACACCTGCAAAAGCACACAGGCAAGTCCATGATCCCTCCCGCCTCGAGGCCCAAGCAACCAGAGCCAGTTGAGACGTCCCAATTTCAGTGCGTTCAGTGTGGATTGAGATTCAAAGGCAGCCGATCACTCGGCGTGCATAAGAAAACGCATCTAGGAAAAAGACTCTTCCCATGCAATATATGCGGAAAGGATTTTAACCACAGCTCAAGCTTATCCAGGCACAGGCTCATCCACAAAAAAGGCAAGGGTATCCCCCGTGTCCTCCAAGACATGAGTCATGTCCGCCAACCCGCCAACACTGGCACCCGCACCAAGAAGGGCAAGAAGAAGAAGAAGCAGCTGCAGCAACAGCAGAAGCGGCAGAAGCTGCAGCGCCAGCCGCAACATCAAGGCGGGGAGAAGTTCTACGCCTGCACTCAGTGCGAGATGACCTTCAAGACGTCGACGGCGCTCTCCAAACATCAGGTCACTCACGTCAGGGAGCTCTTGACCAACTACACCCAAGGCACAGACGACCTAACCAAGTCCTCCGACCTGAAGATCCGCCTGAAGCTGTGTTCCAGGGACAAGCCCAACTTCTACACCCTCTGCAAGAAGAACAAGCGGTCCAGGGCCGCCAAGCGGGCGTCCACTTCCGAGGACGAGGAGGGCCTGTTTGCTTGCAAGCAGTGCGACAAGCGTTTCAGCCACGCCTCCAGTCTGGCCCGGCACCAGCAGATGCACAAGGGGGAGAACAAGTTCAACTGCTCCTACTGTCGAAAGACCTTTACCCGCCTGTCCAACCTCCACCACCATGAGAAATCTCATTCCTCGGAGAAGCACTACGAATGCACAGCCTGCAACAAAACATTTGTGCACTCGTCCAGCTTCTCCAGGCACAAGAAGGCCCATGCAGAGCAGGGGAGGGCGTCCAAGCTGCGCCAGAGGAAGAGGGGAGCCATCGATGAGACGGCACCGTTGGAATCAGACTCTGAGTGAGGGCAGAAGTGGTGGTTGGCTCTCCATTGTCCACGCACAGTGGATGAAACTCTTGGTAATACCATAAGGGGTGAATTATTAGTTCCTCTAGGACCTTTTTTGGACTAATATTGACATTATTCTTGAATATATGTGTGTGATAAACATTGGTTATATGCCTTCCTGCTTCATGGGATGGTCTTAGAAATAGTTTTGAGTGCAAGTTGTCTCCCCCCCACTCCTCCAACCCCCCCTCCTCTTCCCCCATACACATTATTGTAACAAACACACACACAAACATGCACACACACAATTTATTGCACTGCTGTTTGCTGCAGCCCTTGCAATGAAAATAAAAAATGTTACTTTTGTTTTTTTTTTACTATTATTTTGTTAATTCCCTTTTGGTCATGTTTTGCCACAGGGTTCATTTGATGTTAGGATTAAACAAAGTGTTGCTGGTATCTTCGCCAACTGTGAAGTATAGGCCTACACCACCATCTGTGAAGTAAATCAGTTGTACCTAAACCACATCAAAAAAAATGGCTAAACAGTGCCCGTATTCCATGTTCTGTATATAACCTTGCAGAATGATTTATTTTTAATGATAGTGATGTGACAAAGGGTATACGTTTAAACCTTGCCATGTGTCAAACTCAATGAAGATGTGATCTCTGGAGCTTAAGGTCTGTTTATGGTTCAGCTTCAGTAGGTTTGATCCTCCAGATTTTATATCTGTTCATGCAAGTGATCAATGTGACAAGATCAAAACATTGACACATGGCAAAGATGATTGATTGATTGAATCCAGGCATCTTCAGTAAATGTGCTTAGATACATTCTTCTACTAGAAAACAATGGCAAGTGTTAAAAGAAAGGAATCCATTTGATTTAATACATTTCCTTTATCATTTTTTGTCTCCAGAATATAGTTTTAGGTGAGAATTTAGTTTTGTTTAGGATGCTTTCATGGTTGGTTGATATTTGGATGGATTAAATTATGGAGCTACTTTTCTACTGCACAGTGTTTGGATAGGTTTACTGTGTTATACCTTTCTTTGTGAAAGTTCAGACTGTTGGTTTTAGTGTTAAAATATGAAATCCAATGGAATTGTGTATTTGATATTTGTCATTATAATCTGCATTGATTTAAAATATATATAAAGTTGTGACTCCATATATAGCCTATGTATGCATGATAAATTTAGCATAGTAGTTTACAATATATGTAGTTTGTAGATCTGCTGTGAGTGTGAGGAAAAATATCACATTTGTGAAAATACAAATAATTGAGGGATTTACCAATAAGTGCTTTTTATTTTGACAAATATCCCAAAATATTCTAGCAATTGCGGATTTCATATTTTAATAAGTATTGTATTAGTCTATTATTCATTGAGGTTGTGGGGGAAGCTGCACTACTTATTTATGAATTTGGAATAAGTGTAACATTATTAATGCTAATGAATGTGATTCACAAGAATGATCATAGTTGGAACCCCTTCCTTGGTGGCTAATCCTTCCTTTTTGTCTCAGACTTTTCAGATCTTCTCTTCACAATGTCGGTCACCAACCATTCACAAAAGTAGTAACAAGTGCCCGGAAATGCTCACTCTGTCACCAAAGCTTTCAACTAACGCTTGTATACATGCATAGCCAGATGGAGTTTTGTTCATCTTTTATTTTCTTTTTTCATCAAATTCTTTGAATTGTTGATTGCTCAGTTAATCTCGTTAAATGTTTATATTTGCTTTACCTACAGTAAGGAAAGTACTTTCTGATTCAACATTTGATCTTGTGAATACCATATACTGTTTTGAATTGGAATTTAATTGTGACCTTTAACCTCTCCGTCTGTGGACATGTGAGTATGACACCACACAGGAAGTGTCTAGTTGCACGTATCAAGCACAGACCTGGTCTGTTGTATTGACTATATTTGAAAAAGATACATCTTGGTACTTTCCCTGTATTTTTGTTTGTGTCGGTTTGTTTGAAGAGCTAGCTAGATCCATTGTTGCTGTCAGAGCAGACTGGAAATTGGCCCAGCTTTTTGGTTTTGGTTTCCCTGTTTTCTGGCCTTTCTTCAGTGGCAAATAACCTGTTGTTGGTTGTGCAGCAGTCAAAGAATTTGATTCTGAAGCAACATATAGTTTCCTTTTTTGCTGTCGTTATTTCCTTTGTGACGCGGCGGACCTACATCCTATAGAGAGGTGTATGTTATTGTCTTGTTTGCCATTAGGGTAACTACAGTTGACATGTTTTGTCTTGCATTTTGTAATAAACCTTTCATGAAAGATATGTGTTCCATTGCATACTGTAATTTCAAGGGTTGGTGCAGTTGATTTAATAACTTATTGCCTAAACTGAACAAATTGAATACCCCAGTGTCTGAGATTATACAGTGAATATATTGTCATACACAGGACTATCCTAACCATAATATTGCATGTTATATAGTATCAATTTATTGACTTCACTCAGCTTTGAGGATCACATTCAGGGGACATCAAGTATACAATAAAGTGAACGTCATTGATGTGAAAACCCAATACACTGAGCTTTATGATGCCGTTTTCAGTGTAGTTTATTTTGTACGTTAGGCTATACTTATCTTACTCAGTGCTTACATATGTTTTTATGGTGTGTTTGTGTGCATTTTACTGCCATAACATAGAATAACATTTGGTTTGTGGATCATGAATTTCCCTGCAAAGTAGACCTTGCTGTATAATAATGCCCTGAGGTAACAAAAAGACATACCTTCATTTGAATGTATAAAACAATGACATTACCAAAACATTGAACATGTTTTTTTAAACTTTCACAAACACAGATGCATTTTAATTCACATATTATATCAATTTAAACATGCCAAACAAGTAAAATAATCTTCAGCCAGTTGATCACACCATGTGCTTCCAATGTTGCTCTCCAGAAAGGGATGTCCTGCCTCCAAATGATGTGTGATGGACACTCCCATGTCACTGGACTGGTCTTGAACATGTTTACAAAAATGTTTATTATTGTTTAAAAAAAATTGATGAGGGTATGTATGGGTGTTTAAAACGGTTTGTGTTGGCTGAAGGCAGTGTTCACACCACTAGATGGCAGCATGACTCTGAATTACCACAGTAAGACCAGCCACGTAAAATATTTAACAAATTCATTTGGGGTTGTACAACAGAGAACGATGGGTTGAGGAAGTGCAACCACACTCTAATTCATAGAGCATAGAGGAGAGCTATCACTGCCTGGACTGGTCATGATAGTTTAGATTTAGGGTAATTAACAGGTAGATCAATCAAACAAAACTCAAAATGCAAGTCGCCTCCTTCAAACATGACTGACTGCCACTATCATTAGCTGCAATGGCCATGGAAGCTCATCAGTCACTGGTCATTTCTTAAAAGGACTGTGTTTACTAGAACTAATGTTCACTTCTTTTTGTCATAGGAAATTGACATCCAATCACCATAGATCCTTAAAAAAGCTAAGTAGGTATCAATCCTCAGTCCAGCCTCCTAAAGTCACCAAAGTTATTAGGACCAGCTTAGGGAGAACCAATCTTTGACAGGCAGTGAAACAACACATAAAAACCAAATAGTTCTTGCTCACCAAATCCTCTAGGGGGGGCTAAACCACCCAGAAATGTGCTCCTCTGTTAATCAGTGAGATCACAGGAGATGGAGGGATGAGAGAAATTGTAAGGCCAAAGAGAGAGAGAGAGAGAGAGAGAGAGAGAGAGAGAGAGAGAGAGAGAGAGAGAGAGAGAGAGAGAAAGAAAAAAATGTGAGTTTCTATTAGAATTCAGGCTTTGCAGCTGTGGAGTTTCTGGGCCCTCGAAGTGAGGCAATAACATTTGCCATTGTTGCCAGGCTAGGGAGCTCAGACTTCCTGGCAACCCCAAACTAAATTACCCAGGCTTTTCTGTGGGCCTAGAAACGAGCTCTGTGTTCTGCAACAAAAAGGGCATTGAGACGAGGGGAGCGATGGCCTCCCTGGGCTCCTGAAAAGCCAACCGGGAGCCAATGAATGAAGGGCGAGGGCTCCCTCTATGAGAACGGCTGTGGGAAATGGTAGTGATGTCATTATGAATGCATCTCTGAATGTTTTTCGTTGGTTCTCTCTGCCCAAGAACAACCTCCTGCCTCCCTCCCCCCCCCCCCCCCCGCTCCCCTCCACTGTTCCCTTCCTGTCTCATTTGGGCTCCACTATTGGGAGCCTACCAATGCTAAACAACTATGGAACAAAAAAGTTAAAGCCCAGGACCTCAGTGGGGCACGGTCACCGTGGTAACGTGAAAACCGTGCTTTGGGGCGTCAGTTCCTCATTGAAATCAGTTTGGAGGAGATGAGACAGAGAGGAGAGAGAAGAGGCAGAGCAGTAGGAATTTGGACACCTTGAAAACAAATTTGTGAACCCTCGTTTATGGGGTTTTTCTTTAAACAAAGGGAGTTTTTAGTCTGATTCAGCCTGCGCTCACTCACGGCTTGGTGTTGAGAGGCCTCGAGACCTATTCATTCACTTGCTTCATTGAATACGGAATGCTATTTGTTACCAAATGCTAGTAAAAGACAGACAATTACCATTTGTTTCATCTTCTTAATTGTATGAAGACGATTTATAATAATTATTTTTAAATAGATTTGTCTCCTTATGATAATACAGTGTACATCCTTATTTGGGTCTCCCGCTCTATTCAATTCACCTAACAGTCTATTCAATTTATGTCCCCCTCTCCTAGTTCATAGAATTTCAGAATACCCTTCTGGGCAGGAGGTTCAAACAAACAAAATACTGAATTCATTAAAACTTTCAGACAGTAGAAAAATACAAATGCATTGTGCCAACACCAGATAAGGGTGTTTTAATGAGGCAAAAACCAACAAATGCCAAAGGGCAAAACTTTTAGATAAGCACAAACTAATTAGTCTCACAATCAAATGGAGCTCATTCTCTCTTATTCAGGAGATATTCACAACACATGTATAATACGTAAGAGCTCGGCCTGAAGATATTTAATAAAAAGCTGGCCTACAACATATCGTAGAAAATGTTAAGATCACTTAATTTATGTTTATGTAACAGTGATTTATGTAATTATGGGTGAAATGTGTTTGAGCTATGGTCTTAAGGAGGTGGGTATGTTCAGACGCTTTATGACAAGTAAGTTATTAGCTGGACTCAATCATTTTTATTCCAGGAGACTGGGGAGACACTTCAACTGGTACCGGGGAGACACAGACAGAGACAGAACATTCGTTCTCCAAGACATGAAGGTAAAGACTGCTGTATCGACGTGACTGACGCCAGTCAGGTGCCGCAATGCATCACTCCCCCATCCTCTTATCTGCCCCCAGAGAGCTGACCAGGAACCCAGCCTGGAGACAGGAAGGTCACCAGTGTTGTGGCTCTGCTCAGGTGATTCCTGGGAGACAGTTCAACACCCTCTGAGGACTCCTTCCCCTGCTCCCTGCAAGCTCCTCTTTCACCCCCTCTGCCAGGCCTGGGCTCCCAGGCCCTCCCAGAAGGACGATTACCCACTCATTAGCCCTCCCTCCTCACTGCATTATGTTACATTACATGACTGAGAGGAGAGGTGAGGATGAGAGAGGGGGGGGATGTCCCACTCCTGCAGGCTGGGAGTTGGGAACTGTAGAACCAGGAGAATCTCTGTTTTGCTCTGTTTTTATATCCTTCTGTGTGTCACTTTCCCTGTCCGTCTCGTGAATGCTCTGTCTCTCTTCCCTTCTTATGCAAATTTGGGGCAGTGAGGAGAGTGCTCTTGTCCAACTGAGCCTCAATCTGGAGGGAGAATGTTGGACGGAGTATAAGTGGCCTTGGATTCCATATAAAACTCACACACAGCACAGCTCGAACCAAACATGACCCTGAGACAACAGGACACAACCCTGCTGTGATCACTGTATTGTTTCTGCAAAACACAGGAGGGTTTCTTCCACAGGGAGTGGCTGGAGCAATTTCCAGATCAATCTGCGCCAAGGGGGGACCAGAGCCCTGCCCTCCCTGCCTCGCATGTGTCTGTGGTGCGGCTCATTACTGCTGTTGATCTACCGTGGGGTGAACTCCCACATTTGACTTATCATTTCTCAGAGCGTCCACACTAAACATGCCAGACACCCGGGGAGCCTCGCAACCATTCGGAGGGCAGGCTCTCCATAATTGACGCCCCCTCCAACCCCACAGAGAGAGGAGAAAGAGAGAGAGCTAGGGAAAGAATCGAGATTTGAGTCCCTCAAGCCCGTTGGAGAGAAGATCCGGGTGCAAGGCTTTTTTTAACCCTCTTCCATACAAACAAATACTTTCATGGCTCAACACCCGGTGGCGACACAAGATGTGATTTCTTCCCTCAAACAGCCGCTGGGCCCCCAGCTAGTCTTATCAGCGAGAAGCAGAGGGCCACAGCGGCCCAGCCAATTTAAGCCCTCTGATAGACATGGCAATTTCTCAGCAAAGCACGGAACGGAGAACGAGTAGAGGGAAAAAGAGAATGAGGAGGGAAAACAAGGAGAGTGGAAAGAGTGAGGGGGTGGGGGCTGGGGAGGGGGAGGGGGGGGCAGTTGGTTAGCACATACTAAATGTATTTGACTTCTAGTATTCATGTTTGAAAACTGTTGTCGGGTTTGAACAGACTCGCTTTTACCTGTTCTGTCAATTCCATGAGCAGGCTACTAAAGGGGTAGTTTGCTGGGTTTTAAGGGTCACTCCTAGATTTGAAGGCTACAGCCCTATGGATTGATTGGATCTAGCCGCAATCCTGACTACCCACATGCTGCTCATCGAGGTGAGCGAGGACAGTAACCCCACAATTCCCTTTACACATCCTCTGTAAAGTCAACTAGGGGGAGATCTGGCCATCGATTGGCCTTCCATCCCTTCTCTCTACCATACTGTGTTGTAGGATTTGGATGATTTTGCCACCCATAGGTTGAGCAGCCCTTTACTTTATCAGCCCAGGTGCCATGTTCACGTGACTGTTCCTTTAACTTTGTCAACCCGCCAGGGTAATTTCCCACTGTTGTGAAGGATGGGCTTGGCTGAATACACACTAAATCAAGAGACAGTTCTTCAAGCTCTAAAGTTATTCTCCAGTGTGTTTGCTTTGGTCTGTGACCCTTGGGGTTTATGCATAACTTTTTTTATTGAACAATGCATATCACGTCTGGAGGCAAATTTCCATAAATTGTTATATTTAGTTTCCTAGACGATTCACAAACCCTCTGGCATGTTGTATTTTCTTGGATTTCACATGAACCTCCAACACAGTATCATTTCCAGATCAATCACTAAACACCTGTCCTTTTTATCTTTTAGCCTCGAGAGAGCATTGAGTGGCTATTGTTATAAAGTTCATAAACAGAGTCTCTACCACACGATGGATTACCGTTTATACTGGTGAAAGAACATCACAAGAAAAGTTATCTTTCTTGTTCCAACAAGATCAGCGGTTCATTCACAGGCATATTGGCATCATAAATAAGACAGAAATGCACTGTCCCCTTTGAGATCCAGGAAACCCTTTTCTAGGGTGGCAATACAACTGATCATTTTCTTTTTTTTATAGTCGTTATTGAATGTACATGTAACCATTTACTCACCACAGCCCATTCAACTTTAAACAGAACCAAGTCGACATAAGACATGGAGATATGGCTTAATTGAGGAGTTATTTTAATGAACTACAAAGACTCTCAAGTGAAACAAATCATGTAGCTGGTTTTGTTGTTTATGTTATTCATATCTGAAAACAAGTAATTTAATGGATTTTCTTACATGTATATATAAAATAAGATAGAAAAATACATTATAAACTTGTAACAATGGCTGCAAATACACATACACATCCTCATAGGCAATTATTTGGGCATGATTACACACAATCCATGGGTTCAATAATAAGTCAAGCTTTCACAGCTTTGAGTCCTAAAAACACACGTTTAATATTCACACTCAGATAAACACCAAAACATGAAAAATGCTGTCAAAATGACACAATTAAAACTGACACAGAAAACAGCATGACATGAAAGTAAATAAGTGATGTGATGTCATGCGTTATTGGTTATGATATGTCATTCACCCACACATAAATGAAGCCACTTGTTTGATACCATTCGTTGATCATCAAAAGTGTATGCAAATCAATTTGCCTTGAAAGTTTGTCCAAAAATGTAATAATACCAGTAATACCAATAATACTATTCATGATATTGATTTATATGCAACCATTGTAGCATTTTGCAACATAAACTACTGATACTGCAAATAATGGCACACAGTAAGACACAATGGGAGACACTGACTCCCCATACACCATCATCCTGTTGCATAGTAAATAAAGACAGGGGATGTGGAGCAATGTCTGGGTGCAGTCCAGGAAGTACACACATTTCAAACCAGCCAATTACCACAACCACACTGACCTACCACAACCACACTAACCCCTCACCTCAAATGATCACCGCAAATGTTAACTCTCCAGCTGTCTGGTTAGAGAGCTCATCTTGTTATCTGTTAAACCGGAATACAGTCAAGATGGAGTACAGGTAAGAAAACGGTTTCTGGAGGGAGAAGCAGGGGGTAGTACAGTCCTGCTACACTCAAGACAGTACAAACCTGCAATGTCTCATGTGTAAGGCAATTCAGACTGCCACTTGTAGCAGTGAGACAGTCGTTAGAAGGATCTTCAGACTCTGTCTACTCTCCAAGAAGACATGAGAGTACTGCAGGTCGAGACGTCCTTGTGGGTAATGCCTGTGTACATTCCTAATTGGTACTGTAATGGTGTAACTCTTCATCAAGATAATCAATGTCTCAGTAGTTTCAGACTCAACATTCTTTCATTACAAGGAGTCTAGGGACGGTATAAGGGCTAAAGAAATGTTCTCTTTTGGTTCTTGTAGGATGTCTGTCTGAAATCGTGCCATGATAATCTGCCTGATTCAGACTAGGAGTTGTCCGGTGGACAGTCTAGGGAGGAGGCCTACTTTGTCTAACTAATAATATATCTGTAACATTAGAAATCCACCTGCATGTCTGTGGCTTACAGGCTGTGTGTACTGGCCTGGTCTGCAGCTTGAAGGCTGATGACACATTCAAATATCAGAAACATGAGTAAAAGAAGGCACTTCGTATAGTATTTCCTCTTCAGTTAAATGCTCAACCCTAAAATGAAAAGAAAGGTTGTTTTGGTCTTTGACACCTCTTCGTCCACATAAAGATAATAGGACCGTTTTCATGACATAAAGGGTTTCATACTTCATTTTTCTTTTACGATACTTGAAAGTATAAAAAGTCTAGGTTTTGGAAAAATATAGTTTTTTTTCTCCACCAGCACCTTGTGTAATAAAACTGTCTTTTTTCACATTGGTGTCATCCCCTTTTTACACGTATCTACAATTTCAATACATTTTTACAGCAGATAGGCAAGCATGGCTTTTACATCCTCAAAGTAACATTTGACTGCAAAATCTCCCTCAATGATAGAAAAACAAATGGCAGGTAATGGGACAGTGAATATTGGTACTTTACCTTCTCCAAACCTTTGCTCTGTGTTTGCCCAGTGCCTTATTCAAGCCCTGTTCATAGAACCCACCCATCAGTTCATATCACACCAATACTGAGGAGGGACTGGGACTGAAAGTGGATGAGAAGGCTTGTCTTCTCTGCCCCAGTGGCTGGGATCAGGAGTCTCTGCACCGGCCAGGTTATACATTCAAACCCAGTTCTGTTACCTTGACTGTGGGGAGGGTCACCCGGGTGAGTGATGGGTCAGGAACGGAGCGGAGGGAGAGGGCATTCTTCTATATCTCCAGGAGTTGGGGATGGTGCGTTCCAAAGAGGATTTAGGTAAGTGTGGTGTGTTTGCCTGGCTAATACTGATGAAGTGGAGTGTGGTGTTTGGGAGGTGCGGAGTGTAGGGGGTTGGGCCGGTGGGCAGGTGTTCAGACCTTATTGCTTTATAATGATTCAGTGCAGATCTAGAGCCAGGATCCCCCCTCCCCCCCCTCAGAAAGCAGACAGAGCAGGCAGGAGGGGGCGCCAGGCCGTTTTAGGGGGTCCATTCGTCAGGTGGTGCCAAGCCGTGCCTCCACTGACAGTAACAAGCCGAGCCACGGAGGGCTTATTTGCTGTTTAGAGTACCAGAGAACTGATCAGCAGGCAGGCAATGGCCAGGTCATCATTGGGTGAGGAGTTCAGAGGTCAGAAGGTCAAGGGTTAGTTGCCGGTGGCGGCTGGGTGGGGTTAGGAAACAAACAAACGGAAAGGGAGGGGGAATAATAAAAAGGAGGGAAAACAAAAAGGAAAGGAAAGAAAAAAGATAGAGAGGAGATTAGTTTCAGCGAGTGACAGCAGGGTGACATCATGATTCTACTAATCACAAATAGGCCCTGGATCCATACCATTCACCATATGACCTGCCCATCAATGTGACCAATGAGAATCAATCATTCTCACCCAGCAACTTCAGCCACCTGGACTGAACATGTTGAGTGAGAAAAGAGAGAGTATCTCAGTACCTCCTCTGGTTCTGTAGTAAGGGCGGTTCATATGGTGGATTATTTGAATCCAAGGGTTTAGGAAGAACCAATCATCTAAATAGATACATGTGGTAAAATCATAAAAGCATGATTTTACATAAACTGCATGAAAAACAGCCCGCCTCTTATAGCTCACATGTTAAAAAGGAGGAAACAAAATAACGAATTGAAAAATGAAAATAAGACAATCACAGTAACATGTCTAATGGTTAGTAGCAGTCACATGAGTGGACAGGACATCTGAATAGGAGGAAAGTTCAATGATATGAAAAAGGAGTTACTTTGACAAGTCAGCGAAGCTATTGTTACCTGACTGCTATTAAGCATTAGGTCCCTACAGTGGTTCAAGAGTTAAGACGCCGGTAATGAAGGAAGTGAATATTAATGTCTCTTTGTTATAGCAGAGATGAATTTAGAGAGAGTACAATGAGAAATTCAAGAGGACCACATTGTTGTGGGAGAAAATAATCTAGGGCCAAAACAGTGTTTGTTGTTTTTTTACTCAATAGAATTTTTTATTGCCTTTTCAATGTTTTCTATTTACAACAAACAGGAAAATCTTTGCCATAATGATACAAAGCAACACTACATGGTATCTTTCTAAAGAGCATTCTAGCCATGGAAGGTTTAAGCTGTGAGCATGCTAAAGACGTCCCTTCAGCCGGTGCCCTCAGCTTAAGAGACAATAGACAGTTCACATGACACGTAATATAAAATGCACTTGCATATAAACACTGAAAAGGTCCTGTCTTTTGTATAAAGCCCTAAAATATATTCAAAAATATAGGAAATTTTCTAAAGTGGTGCTATAAAGCTGCTATGATGCATATTTGTCTTTCCTACAATAGCCCTCTAGAATATCTTCGCTATTTCTTTGCAAAATACAAGTAAAATCTGACATTTCATATACATTCCTGCTTTATAATTTTAATATATATATTTATATATATTTCAAGAAGCCACAAGTAAATACTATTTTCTTTGCAACAACAAAAAATAAAAAGAAGCTTACAGTAAAACATAAAAAAAATGTCTCAAGTGGAATTTTGTCGTAAATGCATTCATACTCTGGCAATTGTCTCATCCATAAAGTGGACCCTTGAACACTCAGTCCACTACACTGTGGTCTGGTTAAGACTCTATAGCTTAAATCATACATGTATTCATTTCATTTCATCATCTGAGGTTTGTCATAGCTTTCACTTTTTAAACATGTCTGCTCTTTCTGACTGGAGCAGAGGAGATGAAGAATGCTTTTGAAATGTCGTTCAGTGCAAAATAAGATTTGTGCCGTAGTCTCTCTTTTCAAATGAAGCAAAATTCAACAGATGTAAAGGAAAGGGTGTGGCTTCTTTACCAGATTGACAAGAGATTTAAAAAAACTCACCAATCTATACGTTTGGAAAGCAACATAGGTCAAGGATATCTCAAAACAAGAATCTACGGTAAACAACTTTTTGACCCAATTGAGGTGTAACTGATCCTCTATGGAGATGTTAACGTCCTTGCCAGTATGACCTGGAGAAGAGGCCCATATTTCGGAGGCCATCTTACACCTGCATCCTCCCCTGCCACCATGAGACAGACTTGTACGAACACACAGGGTTGATGGTTTGGAAGGCACTCAATCCACCCTCAGCAAGATTAACCCCCCCACACGTCATCTATTAAACAAATGTTTAAATATCAAGTCTATTATAACTTTAACCTCTTCATTGCTTAACTTTGTTAAGCTTTTTTTAATTAACTTTGTATTGTGTGAAACTGTTAATTATGGTGTCAGGGTAAATCTATGTGTGCATGGATTGAATACCAGCCTTTGTGCAATTTCATCTGGTTGTTTCTCATTAATTTTGTCAGTGTTACCTATTCGTTACTTAGTTGTCCTTCATTATGTATTAAGGTTTGACCTTTTAGTAATAAACCCCTCATGTTTATAAATGCACTTCTTAAGTTACTTAAGTAACATTAGAGTTGTTTCTTATTGACTTTTTTAGAGTCGTTTCGCAGGGAAATCACTTTCTGATCAACCATGCCCAAACTGCTATATCCTTAGACCCTTTAGGATCACACGAATCTGCGTGTTGTCAGAACAGATTATAACGCAATAACGCAAGTGGAGGTGAAATATGCGGATGATAACCCCCGTTAAGTATCATTTAATTTTCATACTCTGTGCTGCGGTGCAGGGCTTAAGCAATGTCAAATTATATATAAAGTGCAACATGATTACTGTGCATGGATACAGTAATACATGTTAATGGAATCACATCATCATCATAAAGCTGAAAAAGATGATGACTCACCTCTTATCAACTAATATGAGTAGATTTCACTAAAATACATTGTTCTAGATTTTCCATAAGTTGTTACAATAACAACTTCTCAAGCACATTGCAAACCTTCACGTGATACACACATGTACACATACATATGTGATGAAGTGCTGTCGATATGTGGAAACACATTATGTGGGAGGAATATACACTACACACCTGTGGAATCCATCAATGGGGTCTAAGGATGAAGAAGAACAGGCACTGACTGACAGAATTGACAAGTTTGACATTAATTCCATACTACGTTTATGAAAACAAAATCCTCAAAAAAACAAAAACGACTTAACGATATAATCTTTGCTAAGGCTTTGACTTAGTTCTGTGTGAAACTACATGGCCAGATCAACTCTTGTTCTGTGTGGGGGCGGTATATAATTTAGCGAGTAAAATCTCTGACCGTTGTGTTTATGATGGCCTGTGTTTGTTTCCCCATCTGCTGAGAACTTCAAAGTGAACTATGCACAATGCCCGAGCTCCAGTCTGCAGCCACATGGGTCCGTTACACCCGCTAAGGTTCTAAGGGACTTCAGTAGGGCGGAGGCTTTTAAAAAGAAATTTAGAATCAAAAAGACTAAAAATGAGAGGAAAATACAATCCGATTAGACAGTGAAAAAACAAATATGGCATGACAGTTTTACAACCACTTCAGTTTTGTCCCTTACAAAAAATGTGCCTGATGATCAGAACTTAATTTCTGCGTACAAATAAATACAAAAGGACTAACTTGACTGATCGGTGTTGTGTAATCATCTTTCAAAAGCTGAAGACTTAAGTGCATCAATAAATTGCAACCTTCTCATTAAACAGAGGGGGAAAGTGAAACACTGTTCTGTAAAGGGATTGTCCATTATTCTTCATAAACATCATGCCAGATCCATAAGGTCATCAAAATAATGGAGTTAAGTGAAGCTTGTTTATCTTAAATGCAAGTATGTCCGTTTGTGTCTCTACTTGAATAAACATGTTTGTTGTCCTTTGTTGTGTTTTGGTCGCTATTTATTGAAATTGAGTTTTATAGCCCTACAAACGCGGAGAAACTACTCCAAAACCAAAGTTCTGAACCTTATAGGTTGTTTATAGGAAGACTGGGATTCCGTATGCGGCAGGGAATCACAAACCTGGGACGACTAGCTTCAGAAAAGTGAACATGTTGCAAAACAGACCAGGACCGACATTGCGCAGGCGTGGCTGATAAACACAAAAGCACAGGAGCTAAACTAACCTCTGTCTGCGGTCACTACCCTCTGGTAAGGATGGACCCGCATATCGTGCCTTCGAACTTTAGTAGTCACTGCACCTGCTCGGATTGCAACAACATCACCACAACAGGGATTAGGTATGAGTCATCCTTCACCATTTTCCATTAAGTCAATTAATCAGGGTTTCATATTACTACATTATATATATATATATATATATGACCAAACACATCTAACAAATTAGGTAAATCATTAGAAAATACATGTTAAGGCACAAATTATACTCTTATTTTTTTTTTTATAACAAGGAGAAATCTTGGACTTAGTAGCGTTGAATATGGAGTAACCTTGACCATAAGGATACATTGTTTCTTTAGTCCTTGTTACAGATTCAGACATTAGGCATATTTGCACACACACACAAACACACACACAAAGAGGGAAGCTTTACTAGTCACATAATCTCAGGTCACGCATCAGGAAGTGCATCTCCAGTTATTTTTTTGTTTTTAAATATAATACTGATCACTTACTCCCTGGTCAAAGCCCAGAGATGGAAGCTTTATAGGCACATTTGCAGTAGTACAAAATTAACAACTCTTATCAAAGAACCACAAGTAGAAAAAGGCAATGAATTAAGTGATTAGTAAAGCGAGACAGTATTGTATTGTTTTTTTCTTCTCAAACCCAAACATAGCAGTCAATGAAACAGTCTGGGAGGTAAGAATATGCATATGTAAACATGTTTGCGTGTGTGTGTGTGTGCGTGTGCGTGTGTGTGAAGAGAACACACATGCACACAAACACAAATACATGCATGTCATAAAGAGCTGTGTCTCTTTGGGGGAAGATAGGCCAGTGTAAACGTCAGTAGTGAGAAAGAGACTTGAGTCTGTCTGTCTGTCTGTCTGTCTGTCTGTCTGACTGTCTGACTGTCTGACTGTCTGACTGTCTGACTGCTAGGCCTGGCCCAGGGTTCTTTATTCAAAGGCAGCTGTGAAACGAAAAGCGCATGTGTGTTAACACTCAGATCGGATGAGGGGCTCAGTAAGGATCCTTGAAACTCTTTTAGCCTCTCGTGGGGAAAGCCACACCTAAAGAATGAAGGAAGGGAACGGGGAATTAGTGCCAGGAGTGTCTGTCCTCTGAGAAGCAACACACAGCACCAGGCCCTACTCCAAAAGCTATTTTAGGACAGTCCATCGAAATGGTTACAAAACAGCTTTATTATTATTACTGACTGTTGTTTCTAGTGGCTACACTCAAAAAAGTTCCGCTTCAGCCTTTAGACAAGACAGTCAGTGAGGACAGAATGTCCTAAAATCCCTTTGCGAATAAGGCCTATAGCTTTTACAGGTGACCCCTCCAACCATCTCGTACCCTCCAGCCCCTGGCTTGATCCGTAACCCTAACATGACCCCCACTGACCCCTCTCCGTCCTCATGTTACCCCTCTGAAGGCCCCTGCCCCCGCCCACCCCACCCCACCCCCTCACCCCAACCCCCGTCGAGAGATCGTGAGAAAAATGGGGGCACCTCAAGGGGGGGTTTGCAGCAGTGTGGGGCTCAGTGCTTATTTGTCCCTCATCATCAGACACAGATATAGATATATGGAAGGGGGCATCAGTACACACACACAGGTCATTTGGAACCGAACATGGAGAGGAAGGACAGGCCTCCCCCTGTGTGGCTTGTGGTTGTTAGAAGGGGGGCCGATGGTCGACCAGTCCAACACTTGGGAGCGGAGGGGGGGGGGGGGGGGGGAGGCTGTATGTGTGTGTTTGTTGTGTAAAGGGGAAGAAGGGAGGAAAAGGTGTGTGTGCGTTTCTTTAAAATGGAGGCCGGTTGGCGGGCTCTCCGCGCTGCACAGTGATGGGAAAGTGACAGGTCTGAAAGCCCAGGTAGAGAGGCAGCTCTTCGGCCTTTGAGGACGCTGTATAGGTTACACAAGAGAAAGAGACAGGCTGTATAGGTTACACAAGAGAAAGAGACAGGCTGAAATCTTTGCCCGGGCCTTCCCTCCCCTCGATCTCCCCCCTCTCACAGTTACAACTCCCACCCACCCCCTCTAAACAACCAGCCCCAAACCCACCAACTCCCCCCCACCCACCTACCTCTCCCCCCTCCCCCCCCCCCCATCCACCCTTCCAATTTGGCTACTACCTGCTAGGCATGAGGAGAACACACTCGGGTGTCAGAAATGTGCCCGACCCAAATTGGACAAAAAGCTGCTGTTGGCATTTGGATGCGTTGGTAGCAGTTCAAGGTTTACATTGTGCCTCTGGGTGCTGTCCCTCTTAATGGAGCCACGTCGCGTTTGTAATACGATATTTCTAATCCGATTTTCTGAAGTGCCTTAACAAAGCCATACAGCAGGGCTGAGTATGGGGGGGGGGAGGGAGAGAGGGGGTATAGAGTTGGAGGCAGCAGGGAACTGTATCAGCCCTATTCATTGATGTAAAGATTTCTTTCCTTTTTTTTAAGGCTTTTTTTTATCACAGACATGTCTGAAAGTGAAAAGAAGGATGCTAACAAGGGCTAGAGAGGTTTGTACAATAGGTGGCTCTTCTCTCTGAACGCTATCTCCGGTAAGGGCTGGCCTCGCAGTCACGTGGGGGCTCCCCTAGGAGGCGTGGCGCAGGAGCAACGTGGGCGCGGGGTTCCACTGGCCGTGGTGGGGGTGGTGGTGTTGGTGGTGGTGGGGGGGTGCGGAGGGGGGGCAGTCGCAGGGGCACGGGGCATGCTTACCTAACACCCCACTGGAGTCGATGGGGTACTCCAGGATGGAGGTGGCAGGGGCCAGCGTGTAGGGGTAATCGTAGGGCGTGGCGTATATGAGGCCCGACTCGGGCCCCTGGGGCATCAGGGTGGCGCCCGGGTGAGGCGATCCGTTGGGCATGACAGTCTGGATCTGTCGAATCAGGGGCATGATGGTGGGGCCCGCTGGGGTGGGCGTGCGCAGGGCCCCCTGGGGAAGCACTTGGTTGGGGCCGGTGATGAGGCGGGGGGCCTGGGCAGTGGCTGCAAGAGAGAAGGCGAGGGCAGCTGGAGTGAGCGGAAAACACGTGGGCGGAGGAGGGAGGGAGGGAGGGAGGGAGGGAGGGAAAAGGATAGAGAGATAGAAGGATAGAGGGATGGAGGGTATAAAAAAGACAGGGGAAGATGTGGCAGTGGAGGGAAAAAAAGGAGGAGACAAACACAGGTTAGATCCCATCATGCATTGCATGTCACAACTCACACCAGGAACAAGCACATGTGCCATGAGTAGGAAAGCCTTATCTACATACGGTGAACCAATGTTTATGTAAGTTGAGTAGCATTTGACACCATAAAAAGAGTTATTCAGGAGTGATAGGCATTCACAGAAAGTATTAGGTTGGAATCTGGCACCAAAACTGCCTGGTTGGCGTTGCTTGGGACAAACATCATGTGATTAGACTGAAGCACAAATCTCACTTAGAGACACAAAATGGCCGCCCAGTTGGAGCCAGACAGCCTTTCTTAGCCTATGAAAGGAGTCAACTCAACCCACTGCCCACCACTCTTAGGACAGCTGGGGACACCAAAGCACAATGCACTGAAGTGAATGTAGCAAGCCAAGCACACAGTGTCCAGCTACTGTGTTCAGAACACAAACTCCCCACTTGTTGAGAATGGGGCAGTTTGAATTACACCCAGCAGCTCCCACACAGATGGACAGATACACTCACTTACACATATCCACACGCAAACTCACACAAGCACACACAAACAGGCGCACACACACGTACAAGCACCCACACACAAACTCACACCCACGTACACACAAACACCCGGGCTCACACACACACACGCACGCGCACGCACACGCACGCACACGCACGCACGCTCACACACGCACACAACAAAAGCTGGTTGAGAGTGTCATTGCCTCGGTTCAAGGACAGACGCACCCCAGGGGGGGATGTCACAGTAACTTACGTGACTTGATGTTGGCGTCCCTGTAGGTGCCGTTGAGGATGGCCAGCTCCATCAGCTGCATCTTCTTCAGGCTGTCCTCCCCCTCCGCCTGTGCAACACGCACACACACACACACACAAAGGCACCGTCACACACTGGAGCTTCACACCAACGCAGCACTTGAACACAAACTCACACACAGGCACCGTGGCTAACCGTGCTTTAGACACGCCTGAGATGTAATCACATTGGCGCACACGATCACTTGACTTGTCAACACACAAACACTGAATACAACTGCAACATATCCTATCAGTAGTAACTTTCTATTTGACAGCATTATCCAAAACATGTACCAACATGTATCCAGCTGCTATCAGCTTCCCAAAGCTTCCCCTTTGTTTCCACTGCATGTCTTTATAATCAAAGTAATATAGTTTGAACAGTACTGCCACAATTGTGGGACCTGCGGGGTATCGTATCTCACAAGAATCTTTGATATTTACATCAAATATAATCTGATGTCTGCGAGAATAACCAGTTTGAAGGAGAAACACTTGATTCCGTCTGAATCCAACTTTCTCACGTCACACAGTCTAATCTACTTGCCTGGAGCAGCAATTAACTTTTGGAGATGTAATGCAATCAGACTTGAGTCTTTATCGTAAACGTAGATTTTGGGGGGATATGGATCGAGAAGATGAAATGAGCGGGAAGAAGAGGGACATTGACCTGACGTAGCCGAGTGAGAGAACACCAGAGACGGTGAGAGAGAGAGAGAGAGAGAGAGAGAGAGAGAGAGAGAGAGAGAGAGAGAGAGAGAGAGAGAGAGAGAGAGAGAGAGAGAGAGAGAGAGAGAGGGAAGAGAGTGTGAAGAAGAGGAAGAGAATAGGGAGAGGAGGAGAACAAGGGTGTGTGTGTCAGAGAGAGAAGGATGAGAGATGGAGAAAGAGGATGAAAAAGAGAGACAAGAGAGACAGGAAGAAAGGGGGGGGGGGGTTTGGGGGTCAGGGGGATGGGCAGACTTCCGACAAAGACTTTGAGCCAAGTCTCAAATAGCCTTGGAGGGAAAAAAAAGTGCTCCTGTACATTCAGACGTCAATACTTTTAATAAGCTGAGTCTGAAGTGATTAATAGTCTATGGAGAAACAGCTCCAGTGAAATAAATCACCCCAAGTCTTTATTTAATCAACAAATGGCTCTCCGACCTTGAGTGATATTCGCTTCGAGTCTCTCCAGAAGAACTAGCTCCAGTATGTGTGTGTATGTGTGCGTGTCTTTGGGAATGTATAGGGTGTGAGATGCACATCTTTTATAACTGTCCCTCAGTGTTATGGCATACTACAGCAGATTATGAGGCTATTTCATCCTTTGTCCACCTTGGTGGATGATGGCCACACGACTCTACTCCACTGTAACCCTGTAGTAACCGCTCTGGGCCAGTGTGTGGTGCTGTGTTGACACACTGCGAGTCCGTCACACCTATGCGACGGACTCGGTTCTGGCCAGAGACGCACGTGTGAGAGACTGTCGGCCATGACAGTCTGGCCTCTCTCCCCTGGCTGTCAATGTTGATGGCAACAGTCAATGATTCACGTTCTCAGTCACGTCAGCCTGCCTGTGCCCTTCTGCTGATGCACAAGACCAAACCACATGTAGCACAGCTTAGAAGTCACCATTGCAGGTAGTTGCTCGTTTTCTTTTCCTTGCGCTCTCTTTCCTTTGCCAAACAACTTTCTATTGAATACATTAGTCTCTCTCAAAGTCTTGACAACCTTTTCTTTTTCCAACTTATGTTTCCCAATCCAAGGCCTTCTCCCTCTGTAGTCTCTCTATCTCTCCTCTGCACTCTCTTTCTCCCTCCTTCTGTGACAGTGTTGCCGTGGGCCCTTCCTGCTCCAATGGTGAAGCCCTGCCAAGCGCAGCCACAAAGAGACACTTTCTGTCTCTGCACTACTCACAGCGGCACAACGCAGCAGGAACAACACACACCTCTACTCTCTGAGTGTTTGTGTGTGTGTGTGAGACAGTATTTTCTGTCTTGTGTGTGCAATGTAGTGTGCTTGTTTGTTTTTTTTGTATGTGTGTGGGGGTTTGTGTATGTGTGTGCGAGTGAGTGAGGAGTGCTGTGTGTCCATGTTGTTTTGATCCTTGCTTGAAGCAAACATCAATACAAAATGGATTTCTGACCAATACAAATACTCGAGACAATACAACTATTTAATATGGTTCTCCATTTTGCTTTTGTCCTTCCTATCTCTCCCCGGGAGTGCAGCCAGTGTGTTATCCAATTGGAGGGAGAGATGAGAGGCTGCAACCTGTGAATCTAGCTGCAGCTAATCCTGCTATTAATGCCTTCCTGAGCAACAGTTAGCTGGTTTTCACTCTTAAAAAAACAAACCTTTTCAGCGTGTCTCCCATCATTGTGCACAGGCTTTTGAATGGTTGAAATTATTATGCTGAATAGAGATTCCTATTGGCACTGGTTCCATTCAGACATTTTGTGTGGTGAATGCAGGTTCATGAGGTATTTGCTGGCAAAGTCAAGTCATACTGTTGATCTGCATTCTAGATCCTAAAGGGATGATGCAAACATCCATACATCCATCCCTAATGAACCAAATCATGGGGCTTTATACGGACATCGGAAAAAAACATTATAGTCAACATTTCAGTTGGGACATATACTTGTTACAACAAAGGTTGGAGGTCCTGTAGTGTTAATCTTGCTTCATTATAAGGCAGTACCACTACTAAATGACTTTGGGACACTTCAGTTATGAGCACAAGGCTTTGTTGAGTTTGGTGGGGGGGTCAACTGAGTGAGTATGACGTGAAGTCAAAGCTGAAACTCTGTTGAAGTAAAGAATCGTCAGGAGACAGTCAAAATGACACCGCATATAACGTACACCTTTTAACAACTGTGTCCTGTGCCTAGAGATATAAATAGAGCACATGCCAGAGTGAACACACTTCAAAGTGATAGCTGTCTGTGCCAACTGTACATTCATGTGTGTGTGTGTGTGTGGTGTGTGTGTGTGTGGTGTGTGTGGATGGCTCCTGTGTGGCACTGTCACTTTTGGGAGTCTGGCAGTGTGGAATGCTTTTTATGTCAGCTTGCATAAAGAGAAATAATTCTGCTGCTATTCAGGCTGGGATCACTATGACCTTTGAAACACAATGACTGCCAGCCTACCACTTTCCATCACAGCTTGTCAGGCTGAATCTCGGCCTCGCACTCTCTTTCTTTCTTGCTTTCTCTTTCTCTCTTTCCATAACCGCCTCTCCTTCACCCCACCCTCTCATCGACTCCTCTAATTTAAATATTTGTATTTATTTTCTACTTTTCCTTTTTTGATTACTCCCCCCTTTCTGTTTCCGTCCAAGTTTCCAGTCTGTCTCAGTTTGAGACAAGCGCGCCAGGCGTCCTACACGCAACATTATTTTGGGATGTGTTCTGCGATTGCTTCTAGATAAAGTACCATTATCTACACCCCATCTAAGGCCTCATCACTGACTCAGTCTGCATTTCCTTGTCCTGGTTTCCACCAATATTGTGTGCAAATGAAAACGGTAAACAAAAAAAGATCTCATTCCCTACAATACACATTCCTATAAACTTTTTATGGTTGCGATTTTAATTCGATCGCATCCTCTGTATGTAGCCGATTAATGACATGAAACCAATGCAAAGTTGATTGATGGGGGTGATAAAAGCCATTAATGTGGTGGTAAAGGAGTTCTGGAGTGACCATTACAACATGAATGCCGTTTTTACCATCTGACTCCCCCTCTTTAAAGGGCAAGGGCGCCAGGCTGCGCCCGTCAAACCAGACGAGCGATCCTATTGGCTCTCACGGAGGAGGAAGGGCACAGCTGCCTTCTAATTGGCCAGATAAGGACACAGAAGAGGACGCGGGTGGAAACCGGACACCTCTCTGTCTCTCAACCCCCCCCCCTTCCATCCCGATCCCCGCCCACCCCACCCCAGCCCCTTCTCTCTTTCTCTCTCTCTCTACAGGCCTCCAGGAACCATTCCCACTCTTAGTGAGTACAGCTGCTCTCTCTGAACACCCCCCCCCTCCCTCCGTGCTGGCACGGAGCCACGCTGTCGCCTCATCCTCTCATGCCTTTCTTTCCTGTCCCTCCGAACCAGAACGGACGCCTTGGACCTGTTTCCGAGCGGAGGAAGCGCTCAATGTGGCTGGTCTCTGCAGAGCCGAGGGTGTGGGAGTCGCAGCAGCCAATAGGATGGGCTATAGGAGGAAGCACTGATGAGGGCCTCGTTTGGCCGGGACTCAGTCAACAGGGGCTGTTCCAGAGACACAGTCACACTGGGACTTGCATTAATTACACTGCAGCTGGAGACACGCATGGGTGTGTGTGTTTATGCGGTATGTGTGTGCCTGTATGTGTGTGTGTGTGTGCGTGTGTGTGTACTCCTCCCACCCGTCCAGCTGAGCCTTGGCAGACCGACGTTGTAGCTGATCCGAACTCTGGAAGGTCCTGTTTCCTGTTAGTTTTTACTTTTTACACACACACACAAATCCACACACACACACACACACACACACACATACACACACACACACACACACACACATACACATACAGTACATCCGCACATACACAATACACCGTGTTTACATCAAAGACAACAACGGTGTGCGTATGTGATCAAGAACTTGTCGCAACAGTGGCGACAGGATCGTCAACAAGTTACACAACTTTGCTCCTCTGACTCTTTTTGCATCGAGAAGAGACATTTTCATTTTGTCAGGGCTGCAACAACAAAGTTTGTCAGGTCAGCCCTTTGTCTGTGCACTCACACAATGAGGAGAGATGAGGAGGGTAAAATTAGCCTTCAGGTTATTCTCAGAACCGGTGTGGAGAAGTCTTTCCTGATGAGACAGGACATGGGTGAGGGTCAGTAGGAAAGAAAGGAGGGGCGATGAGTGTTTGTGTTTGTGTAAGAAGGGTGTGTGTTGCGGAGCTGTAGACAGAATGTTGTTGGTCTATATAAGCTATACCGCAATAACATTTCTGTACATTCACAACTAAGTGCTTGCATTCATAGCTGTGTGTGCTTGGAGTAATTCATCCCACTTAACGTTGTGCGTGTGAGTTGAGAGCGTACATCTGGGCACATCTGCCTACGGGTGTATCTGTGCTGTGTGTGTGTGAGGCAGAGAGTGAGAGAGAGTCTGTGAGTGCATCTGCATACATCGTTTGGGAACTGGGAGGGAATTCAAAGTCATCGTAGGTCAGGGGGTGGGGTAGGGGTTTAAAGAAGCGTTGGTTCGGCATCTCATAGGATAATCTCTCCCCCAGTTCCCTGCTCCACCCTGGCTCATGGAGCTTTCATCTTAATTGGCTTTGAGGGAAAAAAGAGTTGTGGTGGTGGTGGTGTTGTGGTTCGGAGGGGGGGGGGGGGGCAGGGGGCTGTCCCCCTGTGCACAGGGGTGGGATCACTGCATGCTAATAGGCTAATCTGACGGAATGCATAGACGCAAGCCAATCAGTTGAGAATGTAGGACATTTTGTCCGAGATGTAGAGATGATAAGATGGTGTACGATGAATACGACCAATAACAATAATGAATGAATAGTTTAACGTTAGTCTACACGTATTGAAAGGCAAGTGTCTGTGGACGTAGTAGAGAAACTTGCTGCATTCACTACAGCAGCAGGGGTCATTTCATTCTCCTTGTCATCGAGGCTGTAGACGTTTACACTTAGCAATGGTGATAGTTATGTTGTGAACTGTATGTTCAAGCTGAAAAACAATGTAAATGACTGAGGACAGAGGAGAGCTAAAATAACGCTACAAAATGTGGCTAAATAATCATTCAACTATAGGTATAAGTATGTCTGTAGACTTAACCTTGTGACTTAGCCTTACACAACCACAAAATTCACTGATACACACACACAAATGCCCACAGATAAACACAGACACACACAAACGCACATGCACGCAGCACACAGACACACGACCCGATACCCAAGAGGCAGACAGTGTTATTGCAGTACACACTGGGGTACCTTTTGCTCACCAGAGCAAAGATGAGTCATGAGGAGGGGATAAACTCATTAACTGAAGCATTTTGAAAATGATAGAATTCAAACATTCTCCCTTCAGCATCCGACCAGTGCTTCTGCAGCCGTCTGTCGACTACATTTACACAGACGCACACACAGACACGCGCTCACAGACACATACATATACAAACGTGTATGCAAGCACACGCATATATAAACACAAACACACACGTACACACACACTCACACACACACACACACACACAGGATGTGGGTCCCTAATCTTTAAACAAGGGCCCTCTAACTGTGTGCTGATGTCTGGCTTCGGCTGGGAAAAAAAAGATTTGAAGAGATTTCTGCCTTTAAATATGCATAGGCTTTTTCATTATTCATTTCCAAGCAGCATTCTAATTTTCCGTCTCATGGTGGTGAAATTGCTGCACATCGGCAGATAAGAATGTAAGCCACGATCTCCATATCTGAACAAAACACTCTTGATATTGATGTTGAAGTATATTGATACAGCTCAGATTACTGTGAAAGCGCACTAGAGAAATGACTTCCCGTGGTGCGATACCACTAGCCTATCTGCTCTGACGGAAGTATGGAAACTAGGAACTTTCTTCATTAGAGCGAGTGCGTGGAAGAGACTGAGGGTGTCAAAGAGTTAAGATCTAAATTAATCAAGTTGTTACTGACGTTCCTTTCATGTATTCGGGTCTAAAAGCCAGCAAAAAAACGACCCAACACATTGTTTGTATAACTGTATACGTAATACGAATCAACCCAATTTTTGGACACCGTCACAACTGTGAGTCCTCAGAATAATATGGAAAGTACTGTGAGACAGTCAATTGCTGTGTTTTCGAGCTGTATACTCACATTTAACACATTTTTGCGACACATAAAAAAGCCTTCATTCCTGACATTGAACAAAACACCACAATGGCATATGAGTCAAGCGTGCCATGACACAGTAATAGCCTTGCACAGAGGAACGAGGACTACGCCGCTTCTTGACAGAAGGTGAATGTTCTTGACGGAGCCTTTATTTCCGAGGTGACATTTTCGTTTCATGCGCTCGAGGCTGGCAGCTGCTGAAACGCCATATCTAAGCAAAACAGAAAATCTGCAGAGCTGGATTCATTCCTGAGAGCACCCCCCACCCCCCCCCCCCCCCACACACACACATACACACCCGTCAGCTCACTAAACACATTCTGGTTATTTTTTCTCAACAGATCTAATCCCAGGCTAACACAGTGGTGGAGGGGAGGGGTTGGGAGGTACATGGGGTAGGGTGAAGATGGAGATGGACAGCTTGTTTCCCAGAGTCTGGGGGGTCCTGTCTCTACCCTGGCGGCCCCCGCCTCAAACAGTCTGAAAACAGGGGACGTTTGGAGAGGAATTCAAGCCTCTCTCTTTACAGTCACATGACCCGGGCTCTTTTGAAGGCCTGGTCGACGAGGGCCACTCGACAGGTTGCCAAGGAGACACATTTTCTAGCCTCATTCACCCCCTTTTACTCCCCCCTGTTCTCTATGTGGATCCCCAAAAGTAAGGGAGGGAGGGGGGGGGGGGGAGAAGGGAGGGCGAGGAGGAGGGAGTTGGGCGAGTTCCCAAACGCTCAGGGTAGGGTGGGTCATCGTACTGGATTGATCCAGAGAAAGTTCTAGGGAACAGAAACATTTGTAAATGGTGGGAAGGAGACAGAGTCTCTGTGCATGACAGAGCTCAGGTGGTGTGTGAGCATGATTTCGAGTGTATGAGCGAGAGTGTGTGAGAGTGGAGGGAAACAAACGAACGGATGATTGATACAGACAGAGCGAGAAACAGAGACAGACAGCAAGAGGGACGGATAGAGTGAAAGAGAGAAAGAAGAAAAAAGAAGGAGAAAGCGATCGAGAGAGAGAGAGAGAGACGAAGAGAGAGAGAGACAAAGAGAGAAAGAGAGAGAGAGAGAAAGAGAGAGAGAGAGAGATGAACTCTGGGAGTGAGGGGAAGGGGCGAGAGCCCCACAGAGAGCATTATCCGGCCCTGCAGGAGAACACAGCCCAGCTCAGGATTTCCACCCTCCAGTTGTAAACAAAGCTTCTTTTGATGCTCTTTCAGCCTCAAAGACCTGGATGACTACTCAATCATGTGACCAGGGAATAGGTCCCCGCTGTTCACACATGCAAGAACTAGAGCCTGACACACACACACACACACACACACACAGACACACACAGACACGCATTTACTGATGTGTATCAGAACCCTTACAGTCATCCACACACATACGCATGTGTTCACTCGCACATCAACACACACACACACACTAACACACACACACACACACACACACAGACACGGTCACACAGGCCTAACCACCCACCACTACTCAAACACACATTCATACACCCAGCAGCACACACAGACACACACACAGACACACACACAGACACACACACAGACACACACACACACACAGACACACACACAGACACACAGATCTGAACTCTGTTGAGCCAGTGTCCCTCCCTCCTCTACGGTTCTCTCTCTCCACTCTCCTCGGCAGCGAGCAGTAGAAAAACATGTCATGCTAGAGAGAGCCTATTGTGCTGCTCAGGGAGCAGATGGGAACTCCCACCAACCAGTGGGCTTTTGTTCCCCCCTCTCTCCTCACTCTGGGTACAACAAGAGCACGAATACCCATACACTTCCCCTCTCTATCACTCCCTTTCTTTATTTCTTTCTTTCTTCTCTTTATCTCTCTCTCTCTCTCTCTTTCTCTCTCTCGCCTAAATAACGGGTGACTTGATTCTGCCTTGGCCCTGCTACACTAGAATTGATCAGAGTCAAGTTCCCAGACCCTGTGGAACGAGAAGGGAGGGCTACAGTCTTTCAGAACTCTGATTGGTGGGGAGGAAAGAATCCAGGCTGTGTCTTAACACTGTCTCTCCAGGGGCATGCTGGGAAATCCCTCCAGTGAAAACCTACAAACTGGAACACTGTGTGTTAGAGACAAAAATATAGAGCGGGGGGTACAGAGACAGATAGAGAGAGAAAGACATAGAGAAGGAGAGAGCAAGAGAAAGAGGGGTAGGTAGAGAGAGAGAGAGGGAGGCTTGGGGGAATTGACATGCTATGGATAGGCTGCGAGTAAAAGTGTGCGTGTGATTCGTAGAATACCTGTGAGAAAAGTTGGCAGGAAAGTGACAGTTTGCAGACAGGTTTGAGGGAATCCGTAAGGAAGTACACTAGAGCCAGAGTTAGCACCGAAAGGGTCTGAGTGAGAGAAATAAAAAGGTGACTAAAAGAGGAGCTGGAGCGAATTGGCCCGCTGTTACCCTCCAGACAGTCAAGTTTTTAATAAAAACTGTCCACTGAAGATATCTCACAGCAGAAGGGATAAGGAGGACTGACTGACGGCTTGGGTCAGCTCTAGAAGATTCTGGTCCCAGCAGTGTTTGTGTGTGTGCGCATGTGTGTGTTTGCTCAGGTTTGACTACATTCAAACATGAAACCGCCACAGCTGGGCAAGCCTAAAGGGTGGGTAGAGTAGACAAACACGCGCACACACACACACACACACACACACATACACACACCATTTGAATCCCACTTTATCTTAAGGCTGTGACAATTAGAGCAGGCTCTATCTGTCAAGCTGGTGGGGGCCAGGAGCCATGGCAGCCCCCGTTGATAGACAGGACTTTAATTAAAGTGGTCCCTTCAGTGCCAGAATGCTTAGCACCCAGCCTTGGTACTACCATTACTGCTGGGAAGACACTGGGAGGAAGAGGAGAGGTAAAGAGAGGAGACCACCTCGAGAGGGGTTTTCACTTATATCTCTAATCAATGTTAGAAGTAAAGCAACAACGGCGCGGACGTGTCCTCTCCAACCATCAATCTACTATAAACACTATCTAAATGGAGAATGGCACTATCAGTCTGTCTCTCTCTCTCTCTCTCTCTCTCTCTCTCTCTCTCTCTCTCTCTCTCTCTCTCTCTCTCTCTCTCTCTCTCTCTCTCTCTCTCTCTCTCTCTCTCTGTCTCTCCCTCTCTCTCTCCCTCGTACAAAACATGAGAGCCATGCAAAGTTCAGGAATTCTTTCATTTTCCTTGCTACGCTCTGCTATTGACGATCCCCTCTGATGCACACGCATACTGTTTGTATGGCTCAGTGCAGACGTTAGAGAGCTGGAGGAGTTCCGGCCGGCGCAGCAAGCACAATCAAACAGCCCAGTGCTCGGACACACTGCTGTTCTCTCGCTACAAGGCCTATGACGGTGATTACCTTAAGCCCCGTGGCTAGCCCTAGAGCCCTAGAGAACAAAGAGAGACTGATCATGATGATGAAGAGGAGGATGATGATGAATGTGGATGATTTCGGGGAGAACCTCAATAGGGTGGCGTGACCGCTCACGCGGCGCAAAGTTGCATCCATACTTCCCTTCTGGAAAACATGGCCGTCATGCACGGCTTGGGGCGCAGAGACTACATAACTGGGATGCACAATTCCTGAGAAAGTAAAAGCCCTTTCCTGACAGCTTCCCCGATTCACTCTGGTGGTAAGATCGAGCGAGGGCCTCGCTGTTTCCGGCCAGAGTCAGCATAGCGATACACCGCTATCTGTCTCCTACATGGCGGGAGATATCTCCACTGGCCTGATCGTTAGTCTCTCTGCTGGCCAACCGAGTCGGAATGTCACCCAATGTGTTCAATCTGTATGTAAATTTCGGCGCGGATTATGTCGCTCTTTAGGGGAGTTAGAGAGGGAAAGCTGCTGGCTGTTATCTTTACACAAACAGAGGGAAAAACACATCCCCTTCTCATTTCTTTGTCTGTGACAAGTCCCCCAGGGGTGAGAACGGCCCCGGTAATGGGTTTTACCACAGGGGTGGAGAGGAGTTCACTTCTGCATCCCACACACACACAGACACACACACACACACACACAGTGGAACAGCCCTATCAATGAGATTGTAGGCGATGCTCATAGGAGAATAGCTGTGTAGCATGTGTGTGTGGGTCTCTGTGTGTATGTGAGCTGGAGGCTGTTGATATGATAACCAGAGCACTGTTGCAGTGGGAGCCCGGGGAGAGTGACATCCCTATTCTAGGTGGCCGGAGGGCAGTTGCCATGGCAGCTCGGGGAGGCGGAGTCATACAGGCTTTCTTCCTCCTGCGGTGGCCCGTCTGAGAGAAGATGGCACATGGTCTCAACCCAGCCAGAATACACAATCAGCCCCAGCTGCAAGAGGTCCACACAAACTCCACTCTGTCACCACACAGAAACCTAATGACCAAAATCACAACGATGCCACAAGACGTTTGCGCCTTCAGAGTATCGGTGCTTTTCAAACCAACTCCTCAGTCTTGGACCTCTTCATTCCTTGAGAATGGACACCATGTCCTTTGATAATGATCACCTGACACACATTTCCCCCGTTTCTGTTCCTAATTAGACAGTGATTGGCTCGTTTCCTTGAAATCAGCCTGTGCTTCACTAACACAGTTGGTAACATCTCCCTCGTAATTACAGCAGAGACTTAAATACCACATCCTACCAGTGTTGGCCCCAACCAGCCCTGTATCAGGCTCCTTGACCTGGCCTGTCTTGTGTTCTTCATTCATTTATGAATAGTAATTTGATCAATGAGACCAGCTACACTGGCTGGTCTTTGTGTTAGAGGCCAGGCCAGGTCTGTGGATGACAGCTTTCACAAAAAACTAGACCGCTACCATGACTGGAGCTGAGTCACATGAGCTCACACACACACACATACACACACACACATGTACATGCAAACTAATATACACACATAGGTACACTCACACACACACAGATACACACAGCAGACAGACAGAGGACATCTTCCTCCAGGAGACATAACAGGTGTGTTTGGGGACGTTGGGTTGGCAGGATGTGGAAACATGCTAAGTATCATCTATTGGCTTGGTGACACTTTTACAGGGTGACACTTGTAGTATGATAAACAGATTCTGTCACAGGTGAATCATTTGGCTGATCCCTGTAGCCTCTGTGTTTCACTTCTCCATCTTCACTATTTACTTTCTATCTCTCGTGACTGAAGACATGTACATGAATACACACATGAAGATCTTCGTGAACTTCCACCTGAGACTGTATGACAATTGTTTGCGTCATCGGAGCCCACAAGACTACTCAAGTCAGTGAGTTGCCATACTTTGATAATGGGCCAAAATAACTCCCTCCTTGAGCTCTGTTGAGGATGAGGAAACCCGTCAACAACAGCAGACTGAGATTACGCCATCCTGTAGGCTTCTGAAGACACTTCCCTTTTCCAGTGTTTTCACTTCCTTTTCACCAAGTCGCATCAAGCAAATGAAAGGTGGAAAGTTTGGATCAGCATAAATACAAACTCTCACGTGGCTAAAACAGACAGCGCAAGGCCCTGCTGGTGTCCCTGCCGAAGGAAATAATCTGATGACAGATTGTGGATCACAGCTGTCTGTCTCAGGAAGATTGTGTCTCGTGATTCACAACTGACTACTCTAGAATAGCAATCAGTGGCAATTGGTTTTAAAGGGCAATAGCTTTGGTGTTGACAAGCAGGATAAAGTAATTTTTATGAGGTTCCTGTTAACATGGGGTGTGAGAGAAAGAATCGAGACAGATCAACTCAATAAAACAAATAAAAAACCTAACCTGTACTGACAGACAGACATCCATGATATAAAACACCCTGGATTTCTACATCATATCACTGGGATCAGCAGGGAACTGTTTTCCAACACTGCCTATGACATCATGCCAATCATTTCACCATCTCAACCATGTAGGGGGCCTAACAGGAAGTCTGCATCATGGGACACCAGTGACAGGAAGTGACCCGGAGAGGGGGGGTCGACTCACCGCAGGCACAAGTAGTTTGTTGACCTCCTCCACGGCCCGCTTCAGCTTGATCTCGGCCCGGTTCTGTGCGTCCTCCACCGTGATGAGAACGTGCAGGTCCTCGTTGAGGTGTTCCCAGTTGGGCTTGCCTCGGTTCTGCTCCTCCTGAGGGATAGAGAACGTTTGGTACGACACAGGTTACAGAGCGGCTAGTAAGTATGTGCTGTTAGTCAGTGTGTATCCAGCATGTATTTCTATATTGTACAGTGTTTTGTAATAGATCAATGGTAGATATGCCACTGACTGCGGTTTAACCTTGCTACCCCTGAATACAATGTATAGGAACAATTTCCCTCAACATTTGTTTTTTTTTTCTTCAAAAATTCCAACTAAGCCACGCATGCATCAAAGGTTTGGTTTCTGCTGGCATGGGAACGGGTGAGAATGGTACCCCCGGGAGACAATACCCCCCCCCCCCCCCCCCCACACACACACACACACCCCCAACACACATACTAAGCCCCTGCTGGATGAACCTGTTGAACTCACATTCCTTAGTGACCTCAGAGACACCGAGGGGAGAGGGAATGGAACTGGCTCTCTTCCTTTATTCGATAAAGCTTAGCTGTTCAAAATTAGTCCAGAATAGCCCTGGTTACTTAGTGGGAAGCTAGTGTCTGTCTGGGTCAAACAATGGAGGTCAATAGGAGACAGGAAGGAGGTTAAACAATGTCACTGGCCTTTCCATGTCTTTACTCCAAACAAAACAATACCTTCCCACTTGAGTTTCTAAAGTCATGGACATACATAAACATTCCATATTATAATCTCCATGGTGCCAACTTAATGTTACTGTCTCAACCAAGGAGCATCATTCATGATTGTTCTCTCCAGCTTGGCTAGCGCACTACAGTACAGGACAACTCAGCTCACCTCAGCACAGTTCAGCTTCCTAATGTGAAACCTTTTAAATGGGGAGATTACTACGACACTAAAAGTTCAAACATGACTCCAAACAAGACTAAAACAACACCAGCGAGTCGTGCATGTTCTCCCCTGCTTCCTTGTGAACATTGAAAAGAACTAACAAAAGCCCGCCCTTTACAAAGACGGCAAACAAACAAACAAACAACAGATAAAACAAACAGAAAGCAAGAGTATGGGAGTAGGCTGGGTTTTGATCTGCCTAAACCCATGACACCGTGAAGGAAGACGGGACGCCCAGCACATGACATCAAAGGTGAGGCTCCTTCACAAAGGGGAGCGTACCTAACCTACCTCACTTGAGCACAAAGAGAGAAAGAGAGAGAGGGAGAGAGTGTGGGGGGGAGTGAGAGAGAGGGAGAGTGGTAGAGAGGGAGAGAGAGGGAGAGTGGGAGAGAGAGGGAGAGAGTGTGGGGGGGGGGAGTGAGAGAGAGGGCGAGTGGTAGAGAGGGAGAGAGAGCGGGAGAGAGAGGGAGAGAGAGCGGGAGAGACAGAGAGAGAGGTAGAGAAAAAACAGCACCACCCCAACATCACATACACACACACACACATAGTACTTTGGGGAGAGATGAGGGAAGGGGGGGGGAACTAGGGTTCAAAGTTAGGGTGCAAAAATACTTTTATTTTTATTTTAGGAAAGGCTGGGTCACATGGGAAAGGGCATCGCTATGAGTACGACATCTTTCCTTTGATCTCCTACCTTTTAAACCGGAGAAAAACGCTTGTGATGAGAATAAGAAAAAAAGATAAAACAAACGAGTCTAATTAGTTTTGTCACAAGAATAAATTGAGGCCATGTACCATATTTAACCACCCCCGTCTCGCTCCCCTTCCTAGTCTTCTGTCTGTCACACACACACTGTGGACTCTTCTCATGGTGCAATGGTCTCGTGGTGCAATGGTCTCGAATGAAAGAAAAACGACATCCGAATCATACCACAATCAAATATGCAAAGACAAAGCCATTTTCCTCTTAAAGCTGCAAATGGGAAGGCCAGCAATCTGTGATTGTGCTTCTCCATCTGAAATTGATTTTCATCAAGTGTGTATCGTGCCCCTTGGGGGGCAAAGGAAAGATCAGTCAAGGGCTAAAAAAGGGTTGTCGCCACAAACATGACGTCTCCCCTCGCCATTCGAAGACTAGAATTGGACAATCGCTGTGGTGTGTTCTCCAATGGTCATTTGTGATCCCAATGAAGGACTCAGAGTGCTGTCGCAGGATAAACACATTATCACCTCAGCAAGCAGAGGTATAAATCACACATAAGTGCGATCATTCACATATCCATCTCAACAGAGAAATGACACGGCGCAAAAGCAAAACATTGTGATTACTTCATGCTCTTGTGCTCTCTCTCTCTCTCTCGCCCCCTCCACTCTCCCCTGGCTTGTATTACTTTCTCATGACAAGCACTAAAAATTGATCCCCAGCGTCCAGCTGTCACACACCAGCCAGCCCACCCACTGACACGCCATCAATAACAGCAAGAAAAAGTCAGCACCGGAGGGCCTTCATAGGAGGACGATGGAGTGTGTGCGTGCAGTTGTGTGTGTGTGTGCCTATACGCGTGTGTCATACGCCCTGTGTCTGGACAACAGTGTACGTTTTTCTCCGGTCCTGCCTCCTCGTCCTCCTTCCCTTCCTCTTACTTTTCCTGCGCCATCTCTTCATCAGGGTGGGGGACAAGGGGGGTGGGGGGGGGGGGGTGGGGGGGGGTTGGAATGGTGGTAGTCAAGGTGATGTCCACCCCAGCTGGGTGTCCCTTCCACGGAGCCTCTCTAAATTCGTCTTGCCCTCCCCTCTCTCTCTTTCTCTCTCCCCGTCTTTCACCCTGCTCCCTTTCTTCAGTTCTGTCACTCCGTTCCCCCACCTCAATCTCTCTCTCTCTTTCTGTCTCTCTCTCTAGCTCTCTCTCTCTCTCTCTCTCTCTCTCTCTCTCTCTCTGTCTCTTCTTCTCTTTCTCTGGTCACAGACCGCAGACTTTGGGCACTTAACCATTACCATAAATCCCTAAGTCTACTCTTTTGTAATCCCTAGCCAGGCAATAAGGCCCAGTGTGGAGGCCAGCCACCAGACCCCACAAAGACACAGTGAGGGACAGCACAGGAAGCCAGGCCAACATGACAGCGAGGAGGAAGACTAATTGGGTAGACTGGGGAGAGTGGGGCGGATGAAGTGTGGGCGGGGGGGAGTGGGGGGGGGGATACTATGGGACCTTAGCAAGGTTCCAAGAAAAGAAAAATCTGTAAAAAATCAGTGTAAATGTAAATGTCCGTGTGTGTGAGTGTGTGTGTGTGTGAGAGAGAGAAAGACAGTCAGAGAAAGAGAGGAAGCATATGTGTTCATTCTTACGTGGCTGTGTTCATGCCCCCGTCCAAACCCCCGTGTATGTGTGTGAACCAAAAAGAAAAACATTCCTTATCGCTTGGCAGCAGTCCTAATAACCACCTTCCCCCAGTGAGCCAGGGCTGTAATGAGATGTAAAGGAGGTCTTGGGTCGTACCACCTGTAGACTCAGGGAGGCGGAGGCGGGTGGATATCTTACCCAGAAAGGTTAATCAAGGTGAACACCTCCATTCACCTTCAAAGCTGGCAGATATTGGGGTGACTGACGGCAGTTGTAATAGCCAGAGAGAGGGGGGTTGTGAGGCAGGGGGGAAGGGGGGGGGAAGGCCATCAAAACTGAGCGTGCTCATCATGTCAGTGTCAAAGATCAGTCTTTATGTTTGAGTGAGAAAGAGGCCAAGTGAATACATGTGTGTCCACGTTTTGGTTCATGGAACTCAAGCTGGTTTGGGGAGGGGGGGGGGGGGGGGGGTTGGGATCTAAGTTTTTGAAACCAATTCTAGAGTTAAGCTTGAAATAAATAAAAAATTGGCTATAAAATATTTATTATTGTTCAGAATAGTTACAGTAGTATGGGGCTTCTTGTCTGTGTCTCTGTGGTACTCTGAGGTAGCTAGCTATCTGGGTCAACCTGCTACTGCTAACGTCCTGATTGAATGTAATCTCACCATCCTCGACACATGATACAGTACTGGCACTGGTGTGAATGAGGGTTGGAGACCACCCTGTTCCCCGACACACACACACACAAAACACACACCATTATTGTATACACATCCCCCCAACCACCCACACGCACACACGCACACACACACACACACACACACACACACACACACACACACACACACACACACACAGGGTAGTGATTTTAGGTCAGGGGAACATAGCTTGCAGAATAAGACTGGTGCTGTTCTCTGAAATCCAGACGACTTCTTGATTGTGTAAAAGCTTTGTGACATCAAAGCTCCTTGTTCCAGGATTTGAAGTGGGGAACAAAAACTAGAGTTAGGCTAGCTCTCCGCTACAGAACTCTCGGTTGCAACATTCCAGCGCCGGACTCCATCCACAACGAGGATTACAACCCCTTCCCCCACACCTCAACACCCCCCACATACATCCCACACAATGTGACAAAATGTGCGCAAACAGACACTTTTTTGGGGGGGGGACAGTCACAGTGAATGCTGTTACATAAGCACCGTATGTTAGTCGTTCTGTACACAACAACGCAGTAGTAGCTGGGCTTCTGCTGTTACTAAGCTGAAGCAAGCTCCAAGTGTGTCCCAAGGGTTGAGGCTGAACTGCTGAGATATTGCTGTTGACTAATGTGGGGATAGTAATTAGGAGGGCTTTTAGCATTCAGCTACTCGAGGTAACTCCACAGGTAATTCAAAGCACTGCACAATAAGGTATCTGTGAGTTTGAAGCTGCCACTGTTGATGTCGCATAATGTTACCGATGTTCATTTCCAGACCCATGGCACCACCTCTGCAAGACAATAACCCAAGAAGTATGCAGTGCGTTTCTTCCTCATAACAACAGAAGTACGTCAGACTCTTGCAATAAAAGGCATAAATAATCCCCTCTCCTCCCTCCACACACATCCGCAAACACGACCCTCCAGCTCCCCATCTCAGTCTCTAGGTGGTATGGTAGCTCTCAGTTCTGAAATAGAGGGCCCAGCCTGGCCTGTCTGAGGAGCGATGTGTGATGGGGCTTAAACAGTCCTAATGACAGTCCTAGCCAGCAGGCCTGTGTGAGAGCAGAGCCCAACACAGCCTTCGCTTGCAGCTACCGTCAGGACAACGGTGATGTCAACCACAGGAAGGCTGAGACTATGAGCCTCCCTGGCTCTCTCTCTCTCTCTCTCTCTCTCTCTCTCTCTCTCTCTCTCTCTCTCTCTCTCTCTCTCTCCCCTGGGCTCTCGACATGGAGGCCACAGAGGGAGGGATAGTGTGTGGGTTCTGTTTACGGTAGAAGCCCGTGGTGGACGCCACTGTTGCGCCAGCGTTGGACTATGCTGTCGGCCCCCAGGGTCGGCCCCTACCGAGCACCTGACTGTCGGCACCAGCACCCCCCGGCTGAGTCATCCAGTGGCTTGGTTTTCAGAACAACACAAAAGGTAGAATGCCAAATAAATACTGACATTTTTGGAGCGACAAGCCTGTCTTGCAGTTTGAATGTTTCTCATTCAGCTGTTGGGCGCATGTCTTTGTTGGTCGTATGACAACAGTCTCTCAACGCACAAAAATGGAATACGAACCATCTTTGGTTCGGTGATACAATGTGGGAACGAAAATAGTTGGGAAGAAAAGCTAGCTCTCCCTGTGGTTCCAGTGTTGACCCGCTCAGCTGTAACCTGCCGACCTGCCGACCTGCGTTCAGGAGTCACTGAGGCTTATTCTGCCATTCCTCTCAGTGTTTCATAAGCTTATAGCAACAAACCGGGCCTGTGTACTACAGCATTTCCTGACAAAGACACACAAGAATGTCTCGCACGAAACCAACCGTCGAAGTTGCTTTCTCGTTTGCTCTCTTTGCCCTCGAGGTGGGATGTAACTCAAAACGTGGCACTCCCACGTTTCAGACCACAGACACAGTGCCTGCTTCTGCACCTGCCTTCTGTCTCTTCAGTAGCTCGACTTATCTAGAATGTCTGTTGGTCCGGGTGGGTGATTATCAGTCCTGGTGCGAGTGTGGGAGAGCTGCTACTTCTTCCTGGTTATCTCTGCTGGCTGTTGGTCCCGGGCCTTGTGTTTCCTTCTGCATTCCAGCGCACACTATCTGTGTCAGCCCCTATTTGTTTCACCTAAAGAGTGTGCATGTTGCATGAGATGTTAGGCAGAGGGCCAGGACATACAGCGTGTCCTGGCCCCCCGGAGGAAGAAGTTGAGGAGGAGTGGGGGCCGTGGAGGTCATCTAATGTACTGCCTGCTGGTAGCAGGGGGGCACAAGCAGCTCTGACGATTCAGTCACAAAGAGGGCGCGATACGAGTAGAGGGAGAAGGTGGGAGAGAGGCGGATAACAGAGGCAGAGAGGGAATGTCAGACAGAGATAGAAAGAGAGTCAGACAAAAGAATGAGAGAAAGAGAAAGGTAAAAAAAAAAACAGAAAAGAGAAATAGGGAATGATATACAGTACAGGAAAAACTAAAGAGCGAGAGAGGGGGCGAGAGGACAGATAACAAAGGGATGGGGCAGGGGAGCGACGGCCATGGGCAGCAATAGACGGGAGAAACAGACAGATAAGGAGAGGAGTTGGGGGGGGAAGCACATTGACTGTGCTTTATTACGTGAGAAAGACCAGGAGTTCGGCTCAAACCCATAAATTTCCTCCCTAACGACCTATAGCTGAGAGCCGCGGCTGGCCCGCTCCTGAGGTGAGAGACGTGATCCAGATAGCACAGCTGCTTCCAGCGGGGCGCGGGGCCGGAGCAGATGTGGAGGAGGACCCGGAGACCACAACACTGATATCAGAGACACTTGTTTTATTTTCTCGGAGTGGCAACCCCGCCGAGACGCTGGGGAAGATCTTGGATAACCATCTCCACCAACACCACTTGTCCAAACACGGGCCGGTTTCTGCTTGTGCAGTGGAAACACAAACGAATCCTTTCTCTGCGCGAGGGGAATGGGGAAATAAATAAGCAGAGAGTGCGTGCGTGCGTTTGTGTATGAGTGCGTTTCGAAACTCTTGCAAGTGCCTTGGCGTGGGTGATAGGGTGTACACATGTGTGTGTGTGTGTGTCTGTGTATGGATGAACCCTTTGGTTCTAGACCCCTGCTCCTCTCCAGGGCCTGCACTCCTCATGTCCTCCTCTCCAGCCAGGCTCAGGGCAGGAGAGCACATATCCCAGCAGGGTCACATGTCCCAGTCTGGAGGCCAGGGGCTAGAGGTTAGAGGCTGAGGACAGGGGGGCAAGGGGGCTTGGGGTCATGTATCCCAGTCTGGGGTGGGGTTGGGGGGGGGGTCTTGAGGCAGTCGAGAGCCTCTAGTGGCTGGGTGGTTTGAGGCCTGGGCGTAGGAGATAGAGGGCAGGGGGTGAAGGGGTTGGGGTTGGGGTTAGAGGCTAGAGGCTGCCGTCTGGGCCCCATAGATCTGAGGCCAAAGACAATGTTTGAACACCTGCCTCTCTCTGGGCCCCGCTGGTTCCAGGGGGACCGATTGTTGTTTCCCAACAGGGGGTTATATCTGAGTCTTCAGAGGGGCCTACCTTTAGACACTCCCTCCTATTACACATACGGGGGTGGTGGTGGTAAGGGGGGGTGGGGTTGGGAGGGGGGGGGGGGCTGGGGGGGGTGTAGTTCTGTCCACAGCTACTCAGTAAACCACAGGGCTTAAGCAATGAGCAACAACCGCCTCTCAATAGGATCTGAGAAAGGGCGATGAGATAACGGCCGCTCAATGGCTAGCATGATCGATGGCGACAAAAAAGCAAAGTGTAGATTGTAATCCGTGTGCGCGTGTGTCTGTGTGTGTCTGCGTGTGTGTGTGTGCATCCTACCTTCTTCTTGTCCCTCATGGAGCCTTTCCCGCGGACCATGATTTTACATCCCGTCTCTGCCTCCAGCTGCTTGGCCGTGAGCCCCCGCGGGCCCAGGATACGGCCCACGAAGTTGAACTGCCGGAGAAAGACACGCGTCAAACATGGAACCACAGAAAAGACTCCACCGTATAGCACACAAAACCATCACGTAATCAAGCTTAGTTACTGGCTTAGATATTCTGCTACACAGATGTCGACCAAGTATAGGCCGGGGGGGAAATAATGAATGATGATTGAGGGAGAGAAAGAGAAAGAAAGAAAGTAAGGGAGGAGAGAGAAAGAGAAAGGATAAATGAGAGTGCGTCCCTCTGGAGAACCCTTTGTTTGACCCAGGCACCTCTGCCTTATCTCCTGCCCCTATCTCCCAGAATGCCACTCTGACAATGGTGCTCGATAGCGACTGAAATGGTGCCGATATCCGGCCGGGCCTGGCGAACAGCCCTGGGCCGGTGGTGACAAGATAAGACACGCTGATCGTTGGTCCTTCGATCAGGAGACACAGCTCCTTTCCTCACTGGCCCACAGCATCTGTCAATCACAAGGGCTTGCTATCGATTGGCTGGCAAAGAGAGTGACAGACCAACAGGCTGACAGACATGATAGACAAGGGGAGATGTTGGGACACAAGCCAGGACTGACTGATCTCTGGTTTCTTCCAATAGTCTAAAAAGATTTGTTACTTTGCCAGAAAAACACATTTGGATGGTGTGCAGCACAAACAGTTGACAGGATATACCAAGATCAACTGCCTTACTACAATATGTACAGAGCCTGACTTGGTGTATGTACACATTCAATCACTAACAGCAGCAATATACAGTACCCCCTAATTTGACCCACTGACTAACTGACAAACTCTTTACAAAGATAATTTACTCTGTGGGAAACATATTGACTACTTCCTCTGAGAGCAAAGGACTGCTGTACAACACAAATAGTTGAGTGGAGTGTATCGAGAATCCATTCAAATGATGTTTGTAGCTTGAAGATGTATTTTCTTCCTGTCTGGCCACACCGCTCCCGTGTCCGAAGTTGTGGACTGGCCGAGCAACAATCAATGTTTATCTTGTGCCCGGCCCCATAATTTGAATCACGTCTTTTCATTTTGCTCTCGTTCCTCCCCTCTCCTTCTTCCTTTTTCAGACAGGGAAGAGTTCTGCTCAAAGTCCATGAGTTTGAAGGAAAACAATTCGGAGGGTACACAGAAACTTCTGGAAGCCTTACCAGCATGAAAACCCCTGGGGTGGGTGATAAGAGCCCTTTCTACCCTGCTTCCTTATATAACCTGGCTGTGAGAACTCTCACCTACGACCACATACATGAAAACATCTTCAACACAGCTACACCTACACTGAGGACGCACTGTGCAATTGTACTCTTAATGGCCACCGTTTACAATCACTCTTAAAACCTGACTCCCTACAGATGTCCAATGATGAGGCAATCATGCAGCCTACTAGTGCTGGACCTTCTAGGCCCAAGAGAGGCTCAATGAGCCCACTAGATATGCAATCACAGAAACCCCAGGAAGTCCACATGGTGAGTGTGTGGATGGGTGGGTTTTGACTGTCTGAGTTTACCGTGCAATCATATTTTCATATCTGGTTCAGCATAGTGGTTCAAACAGGACGATCAAACCCCCTTCCCTGTGAGCACAGCTCTGTCCGTTCTAAACTGTTTCTAACAGAGTGTAATGATAATGATCATGAGGATGATAGTGATAATGACTACCACACAAACAGATTACGTTTGCTCATGCTCTTGATTGGTTTTATCGAACCTCTTCCAGAGTCCTCCATATTTGTTGTGTTCAAAAGCATTCTTGCAACATGGCAAGAAAAAGCTAAGAAAAGATAATTCACTTGGTCAGAACGTGTAAAGACCGCATGCATATCTGCTCGGAGAGGAGAGCACAGTGTGTGTCCGCGGTGTGTGTCTTGACAGGAGAGGAAGGTAAAAGGGGAATAGAAGCCTATCCCCGCCCCCCTTGCCAGGGTACATCTGAGTGAGAGGCTGGCAATGTGAGATGAGGAATTAGACTGGAGGTTATTGGGTGTGACAGGTGAGTGGGATTGAGACAGGAATACACACATTGTGCGTCGCACGGGCCCGTTCCGCCCCCCGCTCCCCCTGTCCCTGTTGAAGTGTTTAACCTTATCTGTCAGGGCTCTGAGGGATCCAGGCAGCTGCAGCAAACGAAGGGTCACGATGTGCATTCTCTCCCTTTTAGTAAAGTACCGTGGCAGAGGGTGCACCGCCGGGGTGCACAAACACATGCATGCACATACGCACACATTCGCACACATGCTCCCTATACACACACCTGTACAAACACACTCAATTTCCAGGACTGACTTGAATCCTTTTGAACTAAAACATATTTTCTGGAGAATCATTACATTACAGCAGCCCAGCTGAAGCCAATCTACAGAGTATTGATCTGAGGATCCCCTTACTGTAAGTGGACCAGGAGGGGAGGAGAGACTGAGGCAGAGAGGCAGAGGCGAAGATGGAGGCAGAGGGTGACTGAAGCTGATGTTAAGACAGAAGTAGAGAAAGACTGAGGCAGAGACAAGCTACAGTATAACAGCTTGAGAAAGAAACACAACGAGAGAGAGAGAGAGAGAGAGAGAGAGAGAGAGAGAGAGAGAGAGAGAGAGAGAGAGAGAGAGAGAGAGAGAGAGAGAGAGAGAGAGAGAGAGAGAGAGAGAGAGAGAGAGAGAGAGAGAGAGAGAGAGAGAGAAAATCCGTTGAATCTAATGGAACGCCTAATATCTGCTTTTAGAGGGGTCTATTTACCCAATCTGGACAGGCTAGATTAAGTGTGTTTTCCATCTGCTACAGTGAAAAGGAGAGGCGAGTGTAATTACGGCCGTTTACGTAAGGCTAGGAGCACAGCACAGCCCCAGACACTCACACTGATCTTATTATCTCATGAAGATAAACGAGCTGGTGGCTGAAAAAGGCAAATTAATTATTTCATGGCTTCTAATAGCACTCCGCTCTAATTCCTCCTGCTGGATGTCTTTTGTTTTCATTATTATGGAGGACAAGAGGCTGGGAGAGATAGCTGCTTTAAGAGAGGAATGTGTGTGTGTATGTGTGCGTGTAGTTAAGTGTGTGTACTTGTGTGTGTGCATGCTACTTTAAATATTAAAAGACCCAAGTGTTTAACAATTGACCTTTGGATTAAACTTGAGGACATACTGCACCTTTCAAACACATGTGAACAGAAAACCTAAGGGACCAAGCCAAGATCAATGATGGTGTTTTTCACAGACGATACAATGTCACATGTATTTAGAATCAACCCATTATTTATCCTATTTTCTACTTCAAACTTTTGAGATGAATCGTTGTCCCCACATCCTTTGTTTGGGCATGGTGAAAGTTCTCATCCCAATTAAACAACTACGGGATGATGATGATGAGGATGGTGATGTGCATTTTTCGTCCTAATGAACCTTAATTAACCTTCATTAGCTAGGCGGTGATCCTGAACGCTTGTGTTGCTGCCACAGACCTCTCCCCAGGGGCTGACGCCAGTTAATAGGAAGACAAGATCGAGGGGGAGAATTCTTACTCTGTAGTTCACCTAATCACACACTCCTCTCTTCTCCTCCTTGTCTCTCCTCTCCTCTTCTCTACTCTCCTAACACACACACACACACACCTGAGCTGACACTCCTCTTCGTCTCTTCTCTGTCACACACACACACACACACACGCACACACAAACCTCAGAGAAGCTGTATGCAAGAAAGCCACAAGCTCTTCCTACAGCCGTTCACCACGACATGTTTAGTAGTAGTAGAATTACAAATGTAACCCTCTCGGAGTCTCTCAATGGAAACAATGGCTTCTGGAATGCTGGATAATTACATTGACTAATGCTGTCTGTCCCCTGGCTTCAGATACCCACAGAGGTACACACAGATTTAATGAGCATTTACTTGCAGTCACAGATATATGCGCGCACACACACAAAAACAACCGCACACACGCACAGTCAAAATAAAGACACGCACTCCCATGCACACACACACACACAAATACACACGCACACTCACATTCACACACTTAATAAAGCTACTTCCATTTCATCCTTCTTTCCTCTTTTATTCAACACCAATCCCTCCCTCCTTCACCCACTTCCTCACCCACCCACCCACTCCCTCCCTCTCACTCTCTACCTCGCTCCCTCTCTACCCCTCCCCCCCCCCCCCCACACACACACACTCTGCTCCCTCAGTGTCTGTGAAGGATGACCAAGGCCAAATGAGAGGACTGAGGGAGAATCAATCCAGGCCTCACATGCTTCTAATGATTAATAATCACTGCCGGTCTCTCATCTCCTCCCTGGACGAGCATGACCCAGAAAAGGACAGTCGGGGCAGCCAGTCAGCCAGTCAGGCAGCAAGGCAGGTAGCGAAGCAGGTAGGGCTTGGTGATAGATGACAACAACTCCCCCCCCCCCCCCTTCACCTCCACACGGCAACATCCAGCACAATTAAAAGCTCTGTCACCGCAAAGCATCAACTGTATTTATAGTCCATTAGAGCGCCAGACATTAACCACTGTCTACCTCTCCTCTGTGTTCCTCTCACATGGCCCTTAGCTACTGAAACTTTCAAAAAACCACTTAGGTACAGGGAACACACTCGGATGCCACCCCCAAATAAGTGACAATCAAAACTGTGTTCGGAAATGCTCCTCTGGATCCTGGTTCTTTCATTGCCTTAATAACATTGTTGAGCTAATTGGAGCGGGAATGTGGGGCTGCCAGGGTTGGGAGAGCCTGAAGGGCCAAATCAATTTTCGTGTCGCTGCACTGCCGTCCCAGAGAGGAAGGGTGACATATCAGAGAGCGTCTGCTCCCTTTATCTGGACGGCCAGGCCGTTCCTCCTGTGCCCCGAGTCCCCGACCTCATCCTACACGCTCATTCATCACCATGCACTCGCATCCACACACACACACACATGTCTATGTCTTCCACCACCTCTGTCCAAGAGTCTCCCACCTTCTTGCGTTAGTAACATCCATTGTTCATACTCCACTGTCATGCACGCCACCCCAACGCCCCCGCCCCGAAGCCCTTCCTACTCTTCCTGTGGTACCCCCCCACACCTATCCATTGTGGTTCTTCCTATTCTATATTCAGCTGCCGCACGCGTACAAATCTAGGGACAAACACAGCAGCCACACACACGGGGGTTCAGAAGAGCCAGCAGCATGGTGTCAAATCTGACTGTACTGGGTATTGGGGGTTTGGTGTGTGTGTGTGTGTCGTGGTGTGTGTGTGTGTGTGTGTGTGGGGGGGGGTGTGGGGGGGTGTTACAGTTTTACAATTTACACCTGCCTCCCCGGGAAAGAGGACAGAGGTGACGAGGTGGCGTCTCACCCTCAGTTAGGTGGGACATCATGTGGCATGCCCAAGAATTCAGACATCATATTGGACGTTGTGCAATAACACCTGAGATAATGATTCTAGATATAAATACACACGTGCGTGCACACACACACACACACACACACTCTCACACACCCTGGCAGTAAGGGCTGCTCTATCAGCTGGAGGCTATTCCAAGCTCTCTCATTTCATCCCTCCCTCCTTCTAATGAAGCCATCCTTAGTAATAATGATCTCCTCTCTGTCCTTCAGAGCAACAAGGACAGCCAGCTTCCAAACTTAGGTACCATCCTGCCCTTGACTGGAAATGACACACACACTGCCCTTTACCACACACACACACACTCATTATTTTTTATAAATGTGGACGACAGCAGCCTTCAGTCACTTGAGCCAATGTCTTCCAGGGCCTATTGATCAGCCAGAGGTTCTTACGCTCCATGAAATAACTTCCACTGGGAAACCTGCCCCCAATCCATCACCATCCTGGGAAGTGCTCACAATACACCACAACACATTCATGACTCGGTCGTCGAGGAATACGGTCGCCGGGTAGAAAATCCAATACTGTGAGATAATGGCAGTGGTGAGGCGGTGGCGAGGAAGTGGTCGGTCGCGGAGCTGAGTGTGTGTTCACAGGCTCGACGACCAGTGTTTCCTCCCGGGGGAAATATAGTGGCATAAACACTGTTGTGAAAAACCTTCAAACTTCAGCAGAAAGGCAGCGAGTGCCTAATCCCTCCAATGGAACAGCTCCATTAATGCTGGCCACGCAATAAAACCGCCGCATGCTCAACAAGTTAATTGGGATCAATCAGCTCGGAGCTCCGCTGCTTCCCCCTGGGCCAGGAGGCTTAGCCGAGCAGATTCTAAGGGCGGATTGCTTAAAAGATTTGTTAACTATCTGTAAGTTATGTTTCTGGAAGTTTGAAATACCACACACACAAGCACGCACTGTGCAATTTCATTGTGTAATAGTGTGTAATCTTTTCCCCCCTAGCTCAACCATGTGTTTAATAGTTCCTTCTGTTTTAAATGTCATTTCTGAGAATGATAGGGATGTACAGGAACATTATAGGGACGTGGCAGCAAAGCACATAAATAGCAGTGTAGTTATGGTAACTGTGAATATGCAGTTTCAATCGTATGTCTGCCTTACTGACATTGCTTGCAAAAAACACACAGGAACAACAGCACATGACAACACACTGTCCAACAATGCTGGCTTCCCCACGGGTTTACAAACACACACACACAAAAACAAACACACAAACAGTCACACACGTACAAACACACATCCATGCACACGCACATGTGCTACCTAAACATCGCTCAACGGCTACGTGTCCTAACCTGATCAATGACTGGGACAGTGGTCTAAGTCCTCGCTGATGTCGACATAACTGGATTACCTGGTAATCTAATCGGAATAACTCTGTATGCAGCTGTGCGCGGTTAGCAAAGATTCTATTATTCCTATCAATCTAGCAGAGAGCCTTTGGGCTAACGGCCCTTTTCTATAACCAGTTTATGGGGGTCTTTCAAGTGGTCACGTCTTAGCCAAGTTACAAAGCACAAATGCAAAGAAGACACAATAAATCACAAGCACACACACTCAGTCTCTCTCTCTCTCTCTCTCTCTCTCTCTCTCTCTCTCTCTCTCTCTCTCTCTCTCTCTCTCTCTCCCTCTCTCTCCCTCTCTCTCCCTCTCTCTCTCCCTCTCTCTCTCTCTCTCTCTCCCTCTCTCTCACACACACACACTGTCTCTCTCACTCACACTCACACACACACACACACACACACACTCCTACGCGCACACCCACAAACAAGCGGTGGTGATAGGTACTCACGTCAGGGTACTCTTTGACCGGCACGTAGAGCTTCTCCTGCAGCTGCACGATGGGGCCCACGGCGTCCGGCAGCTCGCTGCTCCTCTTCTCCGTGCTGCCGTTCAGCGTGTCGTTGTACATGTCCTTGCGTACCCGGCTGATCTCTGCGGAGGAACAAGCACGTCCTGATCACTCACCAGTTCTGATCAAGAGGTAGTGAGTTGGCGAGTTGCACCCGGCAGGGTCAGTGACTTCCATGTTTAAAGACCTTCTCCCCTTTGCTCAGGTGAAACAGCCCACAGAGCTTGATTTCACTGTTTTCCTCCTCGTCTGTCTGTCTTCCTGTCCTCCCCCCCCCCCCCCCCCATCCGTCTCTGGGTCTAGCAAGCCAAAGATACACTGTACTGTGGTTTGACAGATAAGTCTGTATCCAGCTAAATCGAAGGGCCTCATTCAAGGCCACAGCTCAATAGAAAAACACAGAGAGGAAAGCTCAGACTGGATAGCAATGCAACCTCCAGTGTAACCTCAATAAAGGGGTCTAAGTGCCTCGCCTGTGGGCCTCCTCCGCAACTCTCTCTGTAGCTGGGAAAGGCACACACACACTCACACACACACTCACAAACTGCTAGAAAGTCAATACTATAGCATTGCTGACTAGGAGAGACAGGGCAAGCAAGAGGGAGGGAGCAAGATAGAGCTACTGTAGAGAGAGACAAAGTAAAAGAGAAAGAATGAGGGAAAGGTAGAGTGAGCGAAAGCAAAGCAAGAAAGGAAAAAAGAGGGGAGAGAAGAGAAGGAAAGCATGAGAACATGAGAAAGAATGAGCCAGAGTTTGAGAGGATAGAGGATAACCAGGGACACAGACAAGTAGAGGATAACCAGGGTCACAGACAGGGAGAGGATAACCAGGGATACAAACAGGGAGAGGATAACCAGGGTCACAGACAGGTAGAGGATAACCAGGGACACAGACATGTAGAGGATAACCAGGGACACAAACAGGTAGAGGATAACCAGGGTCACAGACAGGTAGAGGATAACCAGGGACACAGACATGTAGAGGATAACCAGGGACACAGACATGTAGAGGATAACCAGGGACACAGACATGTAGAGGATAACCAGGGACACAAACAGGTAGAGGATAACCAGGGTCACAGACATGTAGAGGATAACCAGGGACACAGACAGGGAGGATAACCAGGGATACAAACAGGGAGAGGATAACCAGGGACACAGACAGGGAGGATAACCAGGGATACAAACAGGGAGAGGATAACCAGGAAAACAGACAGTAGTATGGATGATATCCAGTGAAGCAGGCAGAAGACAGATAATACCAGTAATTACTCTGGATCCATCCTGTCATTTAATGAAAGAGGTAATAACTCTCCATTGCTTAAACCGATGGATATCATCCCTTAGGGGCAAAGGAAGAGAAGGATAGAGGAAGGGGGAAAGAGAGAGAGAAAGAAAGATGGATAGATAAAGAGAGAGAGAGACAGAGTGTTCTAATAAGGTGGGAAGGATAATTAAAACCGCCAACTCTGTTAATATTTCATAAAAATACATTAAATCTCCCAGGTCCTAGACCACGTTGGCTGCACACATTGTGTAATTCTATTACAGCAGGATGGATCCTGTGATGCGAATCCTCAGGGGCACAGGGCCTGCCACTGCGGTGTATACCCGTCACACACACACTGCTACATTCCCTTACGCGCCACACCCACTGCTACACACTCACACCACACACTGCTATATACACTTACACACACTGCTACATACACACACACACACACACACACCACACACACTGTTACATACACTTTAACACCCTGGACTGTCCCCAAGGAATGCTCCTGACTGTCACCCTCACAGACCAAGCCCTAATGTCAAACTCACCCTGGCACGCATGACCTATTCTTTAAAACACAGTAGGACTTTCTTGACATAAGCATACTCACACACACCTCTATGTACACACAGTCACACACACACACACACACACACACACACACACACAGCATTGGGCGGCGTGGCTGTATCGTCATTATAAATGGGCCACCACCCTTATCACAGGATCCCATCCAGCAGACAGGCCCAGGGAGAGGAGGTACGGAGGGGCAGCTAGGGGCAGCTAGGGGCCACTGGGCGGCTTTACGGCGGGGCGATTGTTATGGAACGTGATTTACAGACCCTCCCATATCAAGGATAGCCCTGAGGGAGAGTGCTCTACTCGGATAAAAACTTTCTCAGAGAATGTCTGTCTGTGTGTGTGTGTGTGTGTGTGGGGGGGGGTGTCAGTGTGTGAGAAAGAGACAGAGAGAAAGTGAGAGGGAAGGAAATAGGAGCGCAACACTCAGACACTTCCCTTCTTCCTGCCGCTTCACTGAGATCACAGGCCGGCCTCCAACAATGGCTAGCTCGGATACACAGGTCCTGCCAAGTGATGAAATCATCTGTTTTTCTGCTACATGAATGCTCATGGAAGAGGTCCAGGCAGTATTGTCACAATTTCTGCAGCGAACAGTAGCTCTGCCACTTTATTTTGGTGAGCTTGTCGCACACAACAACTCACTCTTGCGTGGGCGTAAACACCACAATATGAGAGCGCATTCAGCCGGCGGGCTTCGGTCTGCTGGGTTTCGTGGTGACATGGAACACACAATGGGAAAGATATGGTCTTAAGGCTTTGCTGGGAACATTCCAGCCGTGTGTGTGTGTGTGGGTTGGGGGTTCTGGTTGTGATGGTGCCTCAAAGGAATCTAACCTGAATGTCCCAGGCAAATAACCGAAGCCCTTCTATACAAGCCTTGTTTAACGTGCTACACATTCAGTTTCCAAATACGTGTGTCTTATTTACTACCTTCATACTTCCTCTACAGGCCGTTGGCATCGCTCCCGCACAGAGCGGCTGAGCGGAGGAAGTGTTACAGTGACACATGCAGAGAGGCGATACATTCAGGCTCTTTGTGGGGTGTGACGACTGCCAATTCGGGTCTCATTCTCCCCCCTCCCCAGGACACAACACTGCTGTGTTCTGTAGTCTTCATCTGCGTGCTGGGTTCAGAGCCTCTCTTTTCTTTTCCAACTCTGGAGGATGACATACAGCTGAGGGCTGGAGGGGGGGGGGGGGTGCAGGGAATAAAATACTGAGTTCTTTTAATGAGTGATTGCATGGAACTGTGTGATCTTATAAAAAGCATGCTGGGTAATTTAATTAAACTGTCAGATTAATGTTTGACCATGAGCAGATGTTTATTGATGCACGTGTCGTAGGAAAGATCTTGCGTGTGAGTGTGTGTATGTATATGTGTGTAGGAGATGATCAGACCTGCGTGAACTACAAATGTCATGTGAACTTTTTTCTCCTCTTGGCCGCTTACTGAGTTTTGTCCAGTGGTCAGAATCAGCCCCAGTCCAAAGGATGATTAAACTGTCACTGGTGATTTATGGACAACATTATTGCAGCATTTTAAACGCGTTCTCCATCCCTTGTCATCTATTTTAACCCTCAGAATTCAATCAATTTCCTGCTCAGGCTTGAAGGCCTGCTCTTGCTGCACTACTGAGCACACGCCACAGCTACCTGTGTCACCACACACACACACACACACATACACACACACATGTTCATGGAAAAAGCTTATCCCAGAACTACTCGCAGGTAAAGAGCAGCTCCAAAGTGACAGTGAGGTGACATTTGCTGGGTGTGAATCCTGTAATCCTTGAAGAAAGAGAGGATCGGACGGTCCCTCATGCTGCAGATCTCAGATCGATACCCATGGGCAGCGTTTAACCCCAACGCTCTCCTCACTGTTAGCCCTGATTCAGTACATATGACTCCCCCGCACACACACAGACCAAATACACACACCACCCCATACACCACACACACACCAGAACACCACACCCAATACATCACCCACACACAAGCATGCAGCCCTTCATACAATACTCTGTTAACCCATAACACCATTATTAGTGACACAAAACTTTTAGTGGTAGCACGCGAACAACAGGCCTGAGGTCATGAAGGAGATCAGAGCTAGCATCGACAGCTGCTAGCTGTCAGTTGGACGGATGAGGGCGATGGTGACAGCGTCTGCCTGGAGAGGGGGCCCGGCATCGGACAGCCGCCGCTGCGTCTCCCCCTGGTTCACCACAGATGAGACTGGAGACTTTTGCTCAGCTGATCCCAGCGTGTGAGAGATCAGCGAATCGGGTGACGCCAGTGTGTTGTGTGAGGAGGAGGGAGAGGATGAGGAGAGGAAAGGAGGCGGGGGGGTGGGGGGGGGGTGAGAGGAGCTGGCGCCCCGAGTGAGGCGAGGCTACGGCCTTAGCCAGATGGATATGATATGATATCACCCACCCTTTATGGGAAGGGCAACATGCACACACGCATGTAGACACACACACACACACATTTGTAGCTACAGAGAGATGACTAGACAGATGAGGGGGTGGGGGGGGGACGAGAGAGGGTGAGCATGAAGAGAGAGGGAGTGGGTGAAAGATGATCACAGAGAGAGGAAGTGAGACAGCCTGTCAGACAGACTGGAAGGAAGGACAGAGAGGGGGGGGGGAGTGGGAGTACGAGAGGGAGAGAGAGAGCGAGGGAAGGAAGGAGGGAGGGAGTATCTTCCGGACACCCTTCTGTGTTTGTAATTACATGGCTCTGCATGCAGCCACCACATTCAGCGCGAGGGGTTCGGTCTGAAGAAGGGGGAGGAGCCAGGAGGAGGTGGTGGGGGGCGGGGGGGGGGGGGGTACAAGGGCGAAGGCTCAAACAGAGACACCATCTGGGCCTGGGTTTTCTCCTCAGAATAATAATTCCTCAAACTCCTCATCCCTCCATCCCTCCCACCATCCCTCCCTCCCATCTCTCGTCCCATCTCTCAACAGTGTGCCTGTTTCATGTCCACGTTGACCGGGGCAGAGATTTGATCTTTCCAGTGTTGACCAGTCTCTGACTGGAGATTGTGTTCTATCTGGGTGAAACTGTGGGAGCAGCATTTCTATGTGAGTGCTCCACTCGTTTCATGTCTCTCTCTTCATCTCTCTCGTTCCCTCCATCCCTCCCTCCCTCTCTATCTCTCTCTGAAAACAGACACTTCACTGGAGTGGAAGCAGAGAGTGCCAAAGGTTAGGGATGTTGCTTCATATTGCTAGCTCTGACCTCATCTTTAAATGTGGTTTCCTACCACATTTACCAGAGTCCAGATCAGAGTGTCGTATTGAGCAAAAAGCAACAGTATATCTATCGGTCAAATCAGGAAGTAGCTGGGTTTCCACAGTCTCCCAATTGTTCAATCTTTCATTACTGGCCTCTGAACACACTGTATCAATGGGATGACAGAGAAACAATGAAGACTGGCATCTAAAGACCAGTCCGATTATTCCATGTGACAGAAGGCAAGCCTAGGCAACTATTTTCCCGATAGCACAGAATAGCACAGCAGACGATCACAGAATAGCAAACAGACAAAATCGATTGCTCCTCTATCTGGCTAATCAGGGGTAACCAGCCACGCTCATTTGAGGGGGTCTGGATTAGGTGTGGGTGGGTAGGTTGTGGTCATGACGGAACCACAGTACACTCCACGATGACCATGGTCTAGACGTAGGATTTGCCACGTCAGGAGCCTGGCAATATGTGTGTGTGTGTGTGACGGCAGAGGGACAAGCTAGGTATCAGAGAAGCCAGCGGCTCAGAAGTTCATATCCACTGGCAGTGTTGACTTAGAAGCTGGAGGCAGCAGCGGGCTGGGCCATAAAGAAAACCCCTAGACGATCCCCTTCTGTGGCTAACCCTGAAATGAGCAGGGACACTGGAGCAGCAAAAAGCCCTGTCACGTAGAAGACAGAACGACCGACTGGAGGGCTGGGGCGGGGAGAGCGGGGAAAATGTATGTGTGTGTGCAGGCGTGTGTTAGCGCGCGTGAGCACACGTGTGTGTACCCTGCTTTGGCACCGACCCACTTGAATTAGCTCAGTGTGGCGGAGTGGAGAGCTGGTGGACTTAGCAAGGGGAGTGGCTGGTGTATTTATGAAAACACACACATACACACACAGATCTGGGAGACAAGTCTGACAGGCCTTAGCATCCCCCTTGCTGTCTTATCACTGGCTTCATGGACAGTACTCAGACACACTCACAGTGAGGGACACACACACTCCGTAACACGCATAAAGAGGGACCCACACTCCACAACACACACAGAGAGGTGACACACACTCAGCAACACACCCAGGCGACACACATTTTTGTCCGTAGTCCAAACAAAGACAGACAAACAACTATTCAGGACACACACAACCACCCATAACATACACGTATTCACGGAGGCCCCCCCCAAAAAAAGATGTCAATGAAACAACCAATCTGAGCTGAAATTCCTAGACGTATTTAAGTCGAGTCTGAGCACACACCGGCATGCCGTGTGACAGAGATCGGTCTGAGACGTCTGTCTCTCCTTAAGCCATGCAATGATTTTTGCCCTATTTAAAAAAAAAAGTGCAAGACAGCATCTTCCATCGTGGTCTGTCTTGTGCCTGTGCTGCAATATGTTCAGTCTAGGAGCTGGAAACCAGGCCAAGGCTCCTGGTGAGCTTGTAATACAACATAGAGTGTATAGATGATTAGGTGCCTGTGTATGTGTGATGTGGGAAGTGCCATGTGTGATGTGTGTGTATGCACGCAAACAAGAGAGGGGATGAGGGGCTTGTATGTGCCACTTGTGTGAGAGAGACGAGAGTGTGTGTTGGCGTCTACATGCGCGTGCGCATGCGTGTGTGTGTGCGTCCTCGCACAGTGCGAGCTTTTGAACAGTTGCTGCCTCAAGAGGTGCTGACAAAAAGGAAGGGATGAAACTGGCTAGTGTCTGCTGGGCGTGGCTGGGGGGTGGGAGGGGGCAGGGGGGACTCTGCTGGTCCTGGGTGGAGGGGGTGGAGGGGCACTGGGCTGGGCTGGACTGGGGGGTGAAGGGGGCCGAGAGGAGGACTTTCTTGGGTGGGGTGGAGAGGGTTGAGGGGGGAGAGAGGAGAACAGGTCCAGGGGCGGAGGGGGTGGAGGTGGAGGGATCAGAGAGTTGCTTTGACGCACATCGAAAATAGACTTCCAATTAGAATGACACACCGGCAGTCACTGAATTCAAATAAGAGATAGACACCCTCTCTAACTAAGCTGAAGAGAGACAGAGACTGACATAACTACTGCCAGACACAGAGATACGCTGAAAATGCACCACTAAGGACTAATCGAATTCTATACACTGTTTATTCCAAGGTAAATTATATGACTGCAAGCAACTATATGAACGCACGGTCACATTTGAAACACAACAGGACCGATGCTGTGAAACTAAGATACACTGAAACACTTTGTGTGTTTTGCAAAAATGATACCCCGAGTACAGAGACACAAACATACAGAGACACAGCCTGTCCATCAGTGATACAGCCAGTCGGTGATTGCATTTCTGGATGAACACACAGCTACATAGTGATGTGAAATTCCTGCAGTGCTTTGCATGCTCTGGCTTAGCCTGACATAATTGGGTTCTGGCGTCATGAGACACGCCGTTAAGGAGTTAATGGTTTAATGCCACTGAATGAAGGGCTGCAGATATCACATGTCTTTAGTGGAAGAGAGGTCGGATGTCGACTTCTGCGGTGATAGTAAAAAAACTATCCAGGTCCTTGCTTTATCTTTGCTTTTGGGAAAAACTGACAGATACAAATAAATGACTACAGGACAGCTTAATCTTTAATATTTTGACTGTATTTCATGTTTTCCTGAAGATTGCCATCGTTTTTGCCATTATGGGTGCAAACACAAATGAAGTGAATAATACCACAATAATGAGGGGGAAAACCTCATTCACACATCTTTGCTTCAATTTTCCACCTAATCTCTTTGTTAATAAGAACTTTTTAGAACCATTCCTACCCGTACTTAACCACCTTCAAAAGAGCAGTATAAGTTTAATTTGAGCCCTTAGAGCGAGAAGATAATTGAGGTCAAGGATCGTCCATTTTTCACCCACAATGTGCAGTGCTCTTTATCAGCATTAAACAGAGGAGTGCAGAAGGTGTCCCATTGGACTGCACCTCTGGCTGTCCTCTAGATTGAGTTTGGGCACTGCGCCAAAACATTTGAAAATCACAGAGGAAGAAGTGAGATTAAATTATGGGAGGGATCTTCACCACACCTTGAACTTTGGTGCTGCTGACAAAGGAAAAACACATCAATCTTCTGGGTTCCCCCAGCAAACAACAATGCCAGGATCTGATCAAGCGTTAACTTTGTATCAAGAAGGAGCAGGAGAAAACAGCCCTTGGTCAGACAGACTGACATTGTAAGCCCACCAACCAGGAGCATGAGGCACACGCTCAAATCCGGACACGCCCCAACACACACACACCCCCCACACACACACACTCACCCACCCCACCACACACACCCACACATAAACACCCCCCACCACACGCACACACACACCCCACCCCACCACACGCACACACCCCACCACATGCACACACACACACCCAACCACACACACACACACCCCACCGCACACACACACACCCCACCACACGCACACACACACACAAAAACAGGCGTATAAAAAGAGAGCAGCCTTCACCATCTATCTATAGCTGACAGAGAGTGTGAACTAAATCACAGAAGAGTCTCCGTACAGGTGGTCCGACTAAACATAAGTGCCGTGATTTATGGTAGGTGTGGGCCTTAGAACTCACACAACACACACGCAGACGCACTTGCGTGGATAAACGCGTACAGAAACACACACAGACGGATCTCAGCAGCTCCAGATGAGTAATGCCACGTTCTGTTCCCGTTCATCTGAGAGGAGACTGAAGAGGACCTACTGATGAACATTAGGTCATGCACTGCTGAGGGCCTTTCTTTGTTTTCACAGTTCAATCAATAGTTGTGTCTAACATTTTTCTCATGCTCTTTCCTTCTCAGTACTACATTGTCATGCACACACACACACGTGCATGGGCACACACGCACGGCTGCACACACACACATCTTGGGGGTAATACTGTAGCCCCAGTGGATGACTTACTCAGCGTTCTATAAGAAGGGGCTTCAATTACACAGAGTGCTTTAAAATGAGAAATGTGAATGCATTATAGAAGTCGACACTGATGTATTCGCTAATAATGGTGGCATCGAGGGGAACATTAAATAATGACACATAATAGTGTTGAGCTCCTCTAATAGAGACAAAGTCTTCTGGAAAAGAGAATGAAACACTGTGCGTGTGTGTGTGTGTGAGTGTGTGTGCGCATACACTTGTGTGAGATTGATTCCCTTCTCAGATGAACTGTTTGCTCTCATAAGAACGATGACTAGCTTAATGACATGACCCCCCCCCCCCCCCCCCCGTGACCTTTTCCAGTGGATAGGTCAGAGCGGTGTGATCCCCAGACAGAAGGATCATCTCAAGAAGGGGGGGGGGTGGGGGAGGGGGGTGGGGGGGTTGAGAGCTTCACATGACTGACCTGTAATGACCTGTAGGACACAGACATGGCTACATGAGTGGACCTTTGTGGGGGAGAATGCAGACATTTTGGGGCAGTTTCAAAAGACCCTGGGTGGGCAAATCAACTTATAATACCCAACCATGCATCCCTAAAGATAACGGACAACACAGCAAACCACATGATCCCAGATAAGACAAGATGCTAACCGCTAATTCAGTTTCATTAACCCAAGAGTCCTCTCCTCCTGCATCCAGCCTGACGCTGCATGTCATAGAATAAGGGAATTAGTCCACAACACAGGGAGGGACAGGAGCCAAGTTTCTTCTGGAAAAATGCAATTCTGACCCCCCTCCACCCAACCCACTTCACTTCCAAATTAATTAATTACTCCAATTTTGTGATGAATAGGGCCACTTAGTGTAATTGTGAGAAGAGCTGGAAGGATTCTCCAGTCTCTCTGGGACGTCTTGATACTTTAGAGAGTAAGGGTGAGAGAGAGAGAGAGAGAGAGAGAGAGAGAGAGAGAGAGAGAGAGAGAGAGAGAGAGAGAACCACAGGGATTCAAATAGAGATACAAGGTAAATAACGAGAGACAAAAGATAAACTGGCCCTTGGATTCCAACCTTGGTGAGGTCTTGCGACCATCCCGCCACGTGAGATTTCTCCGTCAACTTCTAAGCCTCCTCCTAAGTCCTCCTGCTACTGGTTGAGAAGCCGTGTGTATTTAATGACTCCTCTTAAGGCCTCTCTTCCTGTCTGGCCAGTGACACACTAACTGTGGTGTGGAAATCAACTCCTCTAGTTAACAGGCTCTCTAGTAAAAACATTGTCACTCAAGTGTAATTTCCCAGGGCTGCTTTAGTGCTAGCTACTGGAGTCTGGGTCCTTTATCTGTAGAGCAGAGAGGATACAAAATGACACCTACTGTAGCTAATAACTCAACAAGGATAAATGAGTTGTCACACACTTTGGATACAGTTAATGTGGGCAATTAATTCTGGTTAAACAACAAATACAGAAATGGGACACTGTGGAGAATCCACATGCATTCCGACACTCACACTGCCGCAGACACACGCGAGCACACACTTCCGCAGACACACGCAAGCGCACACGCGGCGAAAAAAAAAAACGGGTTCTTCATTATTTGCTCCTTGACCTTACGATGCTCTCGTAGATTTGCGATGCCCTTCCCATCACACACACCCCCCCACCCGCCCGCCCGCACCCGCCGCTCTCCCCCATCCCTTCGAGTGTGCATCTGAGCCTACAAGGAGCTGCGGCACCGACTGGAGCACCTCCTCTGGTGATTAAATTCATCACCTTTATTACAGAGAGGGAGCATGTCTGCATGGCTGGCTGCCCTCGCGGCCCCATAGAGAGCATTCATCTGCACTAACAGCAGGCCGGGTTTACGCCTCAGTCCGCGCATCAGCACGCAGGCACGGCCCGCCGGCCACGGCCCGGCGCGCAGACGTATTGCTCACCGGTGACAGCCCAGGGCCGGGCTCGTCAGGGCTCACGCACTCACTCTGAAACTGTACTGACTGGAGCTACTTCCATCCGACAGATACCACTGGAAGGTGGCTTGCCACTGGAGAATTCCCCCTCTTCTGTAGCACCGCTGGGACATGCTAGGGGGAATACGAGGCTGTTTTTACAGGTGGACGCTGAGTCTGAGAGGAGAGCTATGGAGAGACTGTCTGTTTGTTGGAATCACGACTGAACAAACAGATCATTGAAGTGACTGTATCGCATACTAACATTCAGCTATGGGGCCAAACCTCTTTTTCATGGCCCCAGATTCGGGCACACATACACACACGTACACACACACACACTACCAATATAACCTAGTGAGGGACAACGTAGATATAACACAGACACACTGCACTGCTTGAACACACCCAGGTGAAAGGGGATGATCCAACTGAGTCATCTCCATTAGCCTGGGCCCCCTGGCCTGGATGGAGATCTAGGCCTCGACGTCGCAATCCACAATGGCGCCAAGTCTCGTCTCCTTCTTCATTTATCTATTTTCTATTCTCCGCTGCGCCGTACAGACGCTCGCAACAGAGGGACGGGAAGGAAACAACAACTTGGAACTTCGCGTATGATCAATGTTGCGGCCAAGCGCAAGCTGTAGACGATATTTTATCCGCCGGTCCTCTATACCCCCCTCTTCGAAAGCGGGAGAACGCTGAGGTCTGCAGAAGGCGATGATTTAGCATCGCTCTGGTGATGCCAGCGATGGAAAAGCACAGCTACAGAAATGCAATAATGAGACTTTATGTAGCTGTGTGGACTACCCATGCCCCAATCACATACACACACACAGTCAGGAAAGCAGTTTTAGGAGCTTCTAGGGCTGGACTAAATGACTTCCAAAGCCTCAGATCTCAGAGGTCCAGCTCACACACAGACCCACGCATGTGAATCCTACCTGACTGGAATAACTCCAACCCTAATCCTGTCCACACAGACACACTGGTTGCAGGGCCACTCATGCGGAAGTAATGCTGACCGTAATCATTCATGTGAAATGAATGCAAGATACACCCCCCCCAAAAAAAAGAACGAAATATGAAGTGTGAAAATACATGTTGAAAGGAAAGACACACACCAGTACATCCATGTGTGGGTGTGCTGTTCTGCTGTGACGTTTCGTTCTGCTGTAGGTCAGAGCTTAGTGTGATTGTGGAAGTGAAACTGCTATTTTCCTGCTCGTCAGCCTCTGTGGCTACGGGGCACAAAGTCAGAGCACACATCATCCCAGCGTACCTCATCACTTCCACTCAGACACACGCTACGACGCCGAAATCACACTTTCCGTTCATGTCGAGAAACATGCGTCGTTTACGTTCACGAGTGTGCACGAGGGCACCGTGCGATACAAAGACACCTCGACGGGTGAGATGTGAGAAGAGGACGCGTCGAGAGCACACGCAGACATGTTGGATTAGTGTTCTACTACATTAGTAGTAGATTAGTGTGCTCATGCACCGCTCAGACTACATCTAGTCTCTCAATTCTACACTGCAGTCAACAGTGATGAGGAAACAACAACCAAGGAAAGAGGAAGTATGATGAGTGATGCTTCTTCTGAATAACCTCACAGGTTTCTCTTGCTGGCTACGGTCTAAGTGCATATGAACATGACTTGGACCCTGGTGTAGGTGCTGATCCAAATACCTTCTACTTCTACCTGCCCACACACAATATCAGGTTTCTCTAAGCAGTTCTCCATATACACTTCAGTGTGTGCATATGCGAGTGTGTTGTTATGCTTGTCATTTTTGGGGAATGGGGCTTGGGCTGTTGGAATGTCTCCTGCTGACCCCCCCCCCCCCCGACCCCCCCTTCACATACACACACTTACATACACTCCCTATACGCCCCCTCCCTTTCTCCCGCTGTCCATCGTGTGTGTCTCCATGTGGAATAAGCATGCAAGGTTTTCCAGATGAGTGGTGTGCGCCAGATATCGTCTTGCTTAACACACAGCTGTGTTCTTCTCGGGTCCTCCCCCTCCTCCCCACCTCTCACCAGTACTCCTGATCTCCATCAAGCCCAGATGTTTCAGCCCTAAAGCCGAGACTCGTGAGCTCGTACCCTAATGTCCACGATTAGCGGGCGTGCCCAGGACAGGCCTTTGACCTCGTGAGTAGGCTACTCTGACGGCAGAGGCCAGTAGAGCGAACAATTCGAGGGCGGCAGAAACTGGGTGCCTAATGAATTAATGATGTGATATTTAGGGGTGCGGTAATCAAATGATGCACGCCGTTTTTTTTTTTTTTTTTTAATACTTATTTGGGTGTGGCCCTGTCTAAATTACGAAATCATCACAGCTGCACAGTATTACAGCGTGCTAATGTGACATTTATCAGCTTCAGATATGACTTAAAAGTAAGGGAAAGTAGCCTATCGTTAAAACTGGACTACGTGTGGTGATTAAAGTGATGTGGGTTTCGTTGTAGTTCCATATAAACGATAAAAAAACTAGATTTCGTCTCCCAAATAAACCTGAACGCAGTCGCACTCATATTGGCTGAAAACGATAAGAGCCCCCTGGCGCCATATCCAGATTGTTTCACATCTATTCTGAGTTTTCACTAATGTGTGACACAAACATATAACCAACAAGCAAAACAACATTTAATGAGATTAAGGTTGAGTTAAAATCGGGTTGTAACGTTATTGTCAAATATTGTCATGAGAAATTGGCTATAATGACAATGACTGAGGGTGCAAGCGGACGTCCATGATGTAGGAAGAGCGTGCGTCTACACAATTTCACAGATGAACTATCAAACTTGTGGTCTCATTTTTATTGCTATGTAACACTGAGATGCATCTTTAATACTTGATAACTGATTGCACAAATATGAACACATGGTCAAATTATATTGAGTTTCAATATAAGATATTCTATCCAGAAGCTCCAAATTAATATCGATCCGTTTTAATTGGCTAGAACAGGCCACGGAAATCAATTTCAAGGGCCCAATCAAAGTTATGAGACTTATTTCCTTAGACGCGTAATTGAACTACAAGTTAGGGCACCGGTTTGTTTGAAAGTGAAATAAAACGGTCCTTGCGCAAATATACCATGTCGTTTCAACTTTAGGATACCTAACGCCACAATGTCCTATTGTGTGTCTGCAATTATTTATTTCATTTCCGGAAGATGTAATGTAGGCAACACTCCTCCAAAAATTATTATGGGGCCAAGGCACTATCCACAGAAAGCAACAAATGATCCCAGCGTGTCCATGAGCAGATTGAGTAGCTCGTGGCCAATGCTGCATATCCAAGGCACATTTTTGTACACACTGTGGCAGTTTACTGTACCTTCGTCAAGCAGTCGTTCCAGGTGGTTGAAAATCCCACAGAAGTTGGGCAGACTGCTCATCAATTTCTTATCATTCATAAGCTGCATGAGATAGTCTGGGGTTGGCTTCGGCTTCTCCTTCGTTTCCATTTCCCCAACCATATTCCAAAAAAATAACAAATTCGGCTCCAGACAGAACCACAGATGAAAACAAATAAATATGTTCACTTACACTGTGAATTAATAAATAAATTATAAAAATAGAGTAAAAAAAAAACTGCCTCTTGCTGGTTAAATGCAATCAAGTGTTATGTCCTGGTGCGGCGTTCAGCCTCTTTACGCACTGCACTGCAATTCAACTCCTTCGTTTATCAGTTCTGCTGAGGACAGACAATGAACCAAAATAAGAAAGAAAAGAAAGAAAAAAAGGAAATGAAAATATGAAACGACGAAGAGGTAGTTTTTCTTCTGTGTGTTGCCCTTATAATTCCACAAGTTACTAGGAATGGATAATAAAGTCCCGCGTATACCCACTGCCCTTGATTTTTCTTTTCAAACGATTTGTCTTCTGCTTTCTCTCATTGAGCGTCTTCAGAAGGTTAAAATGTCCCTTTCCCCGAGTTCCCCAGAGCTTTCTGCGTGTTGTTATGTGTAAGTCTGTACACTGGAAACGTTCGTCCCTCCTGTCTCTACTCTCGATAACGGAGCTTTTTCAATGAAGCTGGCATTCAGTCTCAGTAACCGTCTGGCTGTGCTGCGCTTGGGCTCGCGAGCCCGTCACATGACCATAATTCACAGCCGAGTCTCGCAGCCGAGAGCATGAGCGCGCGCTCCGCAGGGGCCGAGAGTGGGAGGACAAATGCGCGCACACCACTCTCTCTCTCTCTCTCTCTCTCTCTCTCTCTCTCTCTCTCTCTCTCTCTCTCTCTCTCTCTCTCTCTCTCTCTCTCTCTCTCTCTCAAACACACACACGCACGCACGCACACACGTGCAGCTGGACTCAGACACTAGACATATAGATAGTTATGCACCTGTCCTGTATTAAGAGAAAATGAGCGGTATAAATATACTTAGGCGTGACTATGGTTACAATTTGGCGTGAACATTTTACTAATAAAGATGAACAGTGAACATAAATCATAGACCAGGATGACTTATGCCAGGGTGCGTCAGTGTAAATCACAACATGGACTGATAGGAAAACCAGGTATTTACCGTCATAGCAGGCTACTTTCTTGAGTGAAACAGGGAGTATGGTGATTGCACTTTTCATGATGCCTACAGTAAAAACACATGGATATACTTTGTAGTCGTATTCTTTTATATTTTAAATTATACATTTATGTACCTAAGAAATCCTTGTTGTCTGGAGAAAAAAAAACTAAACTATAAGTGGGAAGCTCGTTTTTAAGTAATCAAAAACGTCATAGTCAGTGACGTTGATATAACATCAAATAATTCACATAACTATGTTAATTTCAATTAAAGCTGACTTTTTCCCACACAACAAGAATGAATTATAACTGCCTAAATTTAGACATTAAAATGTTTACAGATATAGTTTAATTGGCTTAATGGTTTTGCCTCTTTTTGTAATGCAAAGCAGTTTTCATGCCAAGAGCTGGCTGGCTTTTATATGTATTTGGAGAGTAACAATTGCCTCCGTTCTGTTTGATGTCACTTTGCCCGCCATCCCTTTTCACGTGAATGAAAAAAACAGGGGGTAATGTTTTAAAAACACCCGGAAAACAAAGCTGGGAAGAATGTGTGAAACGGGCAGAGGGTCTGGGGGGCCGAGGGGGCCGGAGGGCCGCGGGCCCAGTGCTGACAGGACCGAAACAAACGACCCACCAGAACAGGAAGGGATTGTCCTGGGTCCTTCCACTATACCTTTTCATCCCTTTGTTCTGCCTCAGGCATTCTCATGGAGATCGACTTGGACACTGAGACCTGGATGGAAAAAAGAGAGAGCCCAGCTTCGTTCTCTTACGCCACTGTTTAGAGAGTGGGTTTGGAAAGGTTGGGGGGTGGAGAGCGTGTATTTATGCCCCCCACCCCCCAAACCCCTTCAAAAACCCACTTCCCTGCCAGTTCCAATCCCCCCCCCCCCCCCCCCAATACTCCACTCACTCACCCAGTGACGGCACCCTTGTTTGAGGGCAGAGGAATTACGTTAATGAATGCATTCCTGCACACATAGACTGTGAAACCAGGCAAAGAGAGCAGCCCGGCCTCTGTGCATCCCAACTTGGCCAGGAAAACACTGGCACCCTCAATCTCACTCCCAACTTTTCCAGCTCTGCCTTTTTCAATGTCAACCCGTCTCTCTCACTCAGCCCGCCTCCCCTTCAACACTCTCTCTCTCTCTCTCTCTCTCTCTCTCTCTCTCTCTCTCTCTCTCTCTCTCTCTCTCTCTCTCTCTTTCTGTCTTTCTTTCTTTTCCTCACCCTCAACCAATATCTCTCTCCCCCTACAGTCCTCTCTCTCTGCCCCCCCCCCCATAGCCTCTTCCTAAACTGCTCCTCATTGATGGCATGTGAGCCAGCAGGGTAGAGCCCAAAATAAAAGCAGCCTATAAACTGATGAAACCGGATCTAGACTCCGAGGCAAAAGCACCGGGGTCGAGCCCTAACCACGGCAACGCTGCCCCAATGAGACCCCAATGGGAGGTTTGGTGAATCAACTGAGAAATCAGCCTGATGATATTGTGTGTCTGTCTACTGTACCTTCCAAACTGAATACCAACTCTGTTGGCCTGAATGTAAATCAGCCTTGCATCGTTTAAAGGGGAAAGAAAGGGGATTTTCTTTATACAGCTACTAACTATGATGTCACTGAATGGAACTGAATGAGACATCAGTGAACAAGTTTAATTGTGAAATGTGTACATTCAATTCCTTATTAAACTAAACAAAAAGTATATTCAGAATCAAAAAAAAATTGTGTTACCCATACTAGCCATTCATGTTTACCATCTTAAAACTATGAATTACAGTAAGAAGTTAGAGATTAGATCTCATCTAATTAAATTCAGCCATTTCCCATGTCACCCCAATTGCTTTGATGTTCACACCACACCAACCACTAGTGGTAGTGGTTGGTTGGTTTGTTTAGCAGATTCAAGACTGAACGCTCTTACTTATGACAGGGAATGGAGAGATTTCTCAGTGTGCCAGGCTCACTACCGCTGATTGCGGTAGTGAGCCTGAGTCTCCAGGTTTTTTCGGTTAACGGGTTCTTTGTATTAGGAATCTGCCGGGTGCTAATTTGACGCGCTGTTGAGATAAAAGGGGGGACTCATGTTAGTTTCAGCATCAGAGGATCGGAATGCAGGCTATTTAACGCAGGAGTCAGACAATCCCCGCGCCTGGGGACGGCAGCTAGCCCCCGCCCGCGCACATCGGCTAAATAAATAGAGAAGTAATTAACAGAGCAGCGAGAGGACAGCCATTACTGGCTGGACGTTTCATTACAGCTCACGCAGAAGGGAGATGGAGGGTGAGAGGAGACAGAAATACAAGCAAAGACATGGGAAGGGAGGTAATGGTTAGTATAGGAAAAAAGAGAGGCAACGAGACTGAGATAAAGAGACAGAGTTTGAAGAGAAAAAAGGGACAAGACCAGGAGCAAAGAGATAGAGATTAAGGGGTAAAGGACTTGTTAAAAAGTATGTCAGGGCTTCAGGGCAAGAGTAATTCGATTCCTGTCTGGTCTGTAACACGGACTTCAAGTAAATTACAAACATGAGAATTCAGAAAGAATTCAGTCCCTTCAGTAGGCTAGTCGTGGGTGTCATAGAACACAATAGCAAAGACCATAAATACAGTACTCATTTTGTAGGTCTGAGAACAAAGTTAGCAGACACCCAAAATAAATGACCAAATGATTCATTTCATGGTAATCTCAGCTACATCAGCCTTAATACACTTCTCAACACTCTTTTCAGCATGTTTAGTCTAAGAGAATAACAGCAACACTATTGCCTGACTATACACATACCGCTCTCACTTCAGATAGGCCTTTATAGTAACACAACAAACAACATTTTTCAGATCAGCAAGACGTTGACAAAGGCAGACAACAATAATCCTTCCTCTTTCACTTCCCCAACCCGATAGATATGTCGTATGCTGACATAGGAGGTGAGACAAGGACAGGAGAGGAGGTGAGGAAAGTAGAGAACAGAAGGGAAGAGGAGAGGAAACATGGGGAGAGGAGAGGAGGTGAGACTAGACAAGTAAAGAAGAAGAGAGAGGAGAAGCTACTTGACTACTTGTTCAATCCCCAACCCTGTGATCAGAACTCAGCGCATGTTTTCAATCTCTCCCTTTGCTTCATAGATCCATCATCAAGGGTTATTCATTTGATCTTTAGAATGAAGAGAACCATATCTTCTCAAAGTTGCGCGGATGCTATGTAGGTCTCAGTGTATGAAGGCAGAGTTCATTAGATGGGCGAGTGGAAGTTGTGTGATGTCTGTGTCTATTTTCTGAGAAAGCCCAGGTCAGAATAGAAAATGTAAAGGCTGAAGATCCTGGACAGTGTGATTTGTGAAGGGAGAAGATTGATAGAGTTTCATATACTTTACATTTTGGAAGATGTTAGTGAAGACTGTCTGCTGTACTATACAGTTTCGCCCATGCTTGACGTGGGTAGGAGGATTTATGTAAAATTGTATATTATGCAAAGCCAAAACTTGGGTAAGTTGATGTGTGTATGCAACAATGTGTAACCAGGGATCAATGTGTAAGTGTGTGTATGTGTGTGTGCTAGGGTGTGAGTGTGTAGGCTTAGTATGTGTGCGTGTTCGGACGTGAGTGTGTAAGCATGTGTGCCTGTTCTGGCTGTGAGTGTGAAAACGTGTAAGTGTGTGTCTGTGTGCGCGTTTGGGTGTTAGTGTGTGTACAGTCACAGTGGACAGTGACTCCACGGCCTGAGGGAACAGAGAGTGCGATTGTTTCGCTCCGAGGGGAACACAGTGCCGCCATTGTGACCTATAGGAGAAGGGAGCGGAGGAGCGGGACACAAAGACAATTAGCGTCCCTCCACAATGGAGACATCGCCACAACGGGCACTTTCAAGTCCAAACACAAAGCCAAACGCAGTGCCTGTGTACCACGGAAAGAGGACAGAGACAATCACTGTGTCGTGTCATGGAGCCCACGGCCATTCACCTCTGTCTATTGTGTGTGTGTGTGTGTCCTCCATCACCCCCCCCCCCCCCCCTCATCCCCCACACCCCACCCACCCAACCCACTCTGGCTGCTTAGCACAGAGATTGTTGGTTGAAGTCTGGTTGTCAGTTTTCCATTTGGGCCATTTAAGACATTGTGTGAAGAGCGTTAACCAAACCTGAGTTGACCTGAGAAATTTGCAGAGCTGACAAATAGAGTGCTGCCAATAAGTGTGGACTGAAAGCGGAAAAGCTCAATGGCTTTGGCACCAAATACTCTTTACAGATAAAAAAAAGTCTTGGTTGTTTATTGTTCTGAAGTTCCGACAACATAAAAAGGGGGTCACAGAGCCCACCTTGTCTGCTCTGTGACCCCCTGTAACTGGTCCTGTCCAGCTGGCTGTGATGTGCCAGATAAGGGTCCCAGGGAAGTCCAAACGCCTCTGTTGTTTTGGTTGCGGTAGTCTCTCTATTCATCCCTTTCTGAGCCCACGTCCGCTGTGGCAGTGGAGCAGAAGAGCAGCAATGGAGTCTGTGGGCCAGTGACCGCAGGGCCTGGCCGCAAGGCCTGGCCGCAGGGCCTGGCCGCAAGGCCTGGCCGCAGGGCCTGGTCGCAAGGCCTGGCCGCAGGGCCTGGCCGCAAGGCCTGGCCGCAGGGCCTGGCCGCAAGGCCTGGCCGCAGGGCCTGGTCGGGTGGAACAGCAGCACCGGGGACTGTCGGAACAGAAACTGAACATGACCAGACTGTTTGATGACTGACACTGACTGTGAAGAACTAGATCGTTTTGGACGAAGAACTTTTCTGAAACTAAACAGTTATCAAAGAGCTAATTACAAGTGAACCCCAAAGCTGTGTTCTACTGAACTTGTCAGGTGTGATGGAATCAATGAAACCATATATTCTGCCCCTCTGACTGGTAAACCAAACTCTCAATGCCTATTCATAAAACATTCAAGCTAACCCTAATTGTTATCCTTCGTAGAGTTTAACACAGCATGATTATACGGGCAATTTTTGTGTCTTTCACTACATAGACGCATTTGAAAACTTGTAAACTTTGATGAGATGGGGAATAATTGCAAACCCAGGTGGTCTGGATGGACTGAGAGGTCCAAAAATGATGGGTGAGGATGGGGTTGGATGCATCTGACCCTTGGGACTGTTCTCGGGGGGGGGAGAGGGGTGGAGGGGGGTTGGTGGTCTTTCTCCTCCATGTTCCCCATGATCCCTCCCTCCCTCCCACTGCCCTGTTCTGTAGTTCTAAGCCATGTCCAGGCAGGCCAATGGTTTGAGGAGCACCACAGGTGCAGTGAAGCATAGAGAAACACACTCTTTTTCTGCTCGGCACACATTCCCCACCCCTCCCAATCCAGCCCTTGCGGCTTTCCCTCCGACACATGCACCCCCCCCCACACACACACACTTTCCCCATCAACACACACACACACACACACACAACCACGCACGCACTTGCTGCTATCCACAGTGAGGGGGCACACCCTCATGTTTCACCAGGGCATTGCATCGGATGTCTCACATACTTTACAGTGTGTCTGTCTGTGCTCTGGCTGATGACACCGTGCATCCTCTGCACTTTTAGACACTCACAGCTTTCAAAAAGAGACAATGCACAGTTAAACCTCCGAGAAGGACGGAGACCTTGAGGGAGGTATCGAGACACGAGGAATGTTTCCACCTCCAACTGTTTGGGGAGGATCGATGGAGGACAAATCCCAAGTCTCGGAATGAATTTGTTAACTGTCTGTTGTGTTTGTGTGTCGATTGTTACCTTCTCTCTGACCACATCAGGTGGGATTAGAATGGGTCAATGGCGGACGGAGGGCCACTTCCCTCCGCGTGTCAGACCCCGCCCCACCCTGGGACACCCCCTGAGTCGTTGACCCGGCTGCACGCGGCACCTCTCTGTGAGGTCTGTCTCAGCACTGCGTTTGAATCGATATCCCTCGCGCTCGCTCTCTCTCTGTCACTGCAGGAGAGACCATTTTTATCGTTCAGCCAGTACCAGGATCCTAACCCTGGAAGGCCCTCATTAAGCTCCAGTCTGTCAAACCCGGTTGAGAGAGGAGCTGCCGCTGCATGTTGTCTATATTTCCACCTCTTTCCCTTAGCCATCTGTACAGAATGTTCCACAGCAAGGATCAGGGAGGGGAGAGCGTGGCCTGGACTGGCAGCTGTTCTGTGAGCTCAGGGCTGGGGCCCAGCCCCACAGACCCTGATTGCTCCCACAGGCATCCTCAGCCTGGACTCTCCGAATGACGGGGGCTGGAGCAAAGGATGGAAGGTTGGAGGGAGTGAAGATGGAGGCAATGGGGTAGAGGGGTAAAGAGGCTGCAGAGGCACCGGTAACTTTAATTGGGATTGGTCTAATTAGGCAGTTGTCATACCCCAGAGTGGTCCTGGGGAGCTGTAGAGAGTAAAGTAAGACAGGTGGGCTAGCACCCTACTCCAGAGACAAGGTCCAGCTGCCCTGTCAGAGGGGGAAAGATGATGTTGTGGAACTGTTAGTACTAAAAAACAATAGACATAACTGTATCTAATCCAGAATATCCTCTGCTCCATTGGTTACAAGGTATAGCTACAAGTATGTGTTTAACCTTGGCCATGATTCATAAAAGTTGTTGGTCATGACGTTCACTGCAGAGCTAATTGTGGTCACTGTGTTCATGAACTTTAAGTATCAGTATGACCAGGACTGACTGCTACTGCAAGGCCAATTTGTAGCTTTTACTGTGGTAGACTGGTGTTAGTGAGGTGAGGTGTTTTCTGCATTAGAAAACAGGTTGCTATAAGCCTAACAGGCATGGTTGAAATATAGTGTACATATCCTATATATTCATATTTTTTGTTGTTGAAAGTTTTCAACTTTGTCAATTCTTTGGTCAGTTCTAATCATGATAAAAATAAAATGCATGGGAAGAAAACAACCATTTTGACATTCCCTACAAATATAGCAGTTTAATTAGACAATACAGACAGCACAATAACTGGGTCTGCATGGTAATTATGCATCCTTATATATGTCAACGTGTGACGAAGTGCATGCCATGACTGCCTGACACTATACAAAACATGCCATGTGCCTTGGCTAATGAGCATGATGAAAGCTAAAGCTTCCTAGCCCAGCAACCTCACTATGGAGATGATGTTGAAATGCAGCAGAGAGAGAGAGAGAGAGAGAGTGAGAGAGAGAGAGAGAGAGAGAGAGAGAGAGAGAGAGAGAGAGAGAGAGAGAGAGAGAGAGAGAGAATGAGAGAGAACATTAACAGAGGCATAAGACAACCTGAGAAAGATTCATTAGAAAGTGAGATTATGTAGGGTTTTTTCTGCTAGACAATAACAAATGCATTAGTCAGGGCCAGGGCACAAAAAGGGAGGGGACCACAGCAGCTACTGTGCTGTAACTCCTCATAGTTGATAACTGCCTCTAAATCCCCAAACTTGTCTAAAAGATTTAAGTATTTTAGTTTGTATTTTGTTGTTATTATTATTTTTTTCTGTTCTGTGTGTGAAAATGTGATCTAAAACCTTGGATCCTATAGGAATGCTTAAACATACAAGACATAAAAAGCTCACACAGACAGACACGTGTCCTTAAACAAGAAGATACAAATCAGCTATCAATCTGGAGGGAACAGACAGGACAAATAACCCATCATCAGATCTTTCCTGCATAGCAGTCTGCCTGCCAGGAATAGAACCAGTCCTCTACTGTTTCCTGGACACTGGTAAACACATCACCTGTCACCTGTCACCCTCTGCTCACCACCCTCTGGTTCTACCAGCCCCAAAGACCCCAGGGGGCTTCTGGCATGTGGGGACACCCCTTCAACTGTGCTTTGTGCTTTACTCCTGTTATGTGTCGTGACTGAGATGTTGTCGATTCAAAGAAACCTTTTCAAATGGTATGCAGGCCTTTCACATAAGATGTTCTCCAGCTACATAATAAACCCATGTTTCTGTAATCGTCCCCTGTCATTAGCCTGACTTCAGAGGGGTTATTTCATACCTCAAGGTTCTCCTCACATCACAATGTGGGGACCTGAGAATTGTCTGGCATGCAGCCATTTGTCACCTGCTTTGTAGGAGAAGATATAATTATTTTTTTAGTTGCTTCTGTGACTTTTTTTCATACCACTGATTGTGGGTGAGGTTAACTCCAGATTTTGTCTTCTTTTCAAAAGAAGGACATGAAGAAGAGCTATTTACCAAGGCCAATCTGTCCTAAACTGCCCTTTCTGATGAATAGAATATTGTATAGATTGGTTCAATGGCATACACACACACACACACACAGACACACACACCACCTTCTAAAGGGTCCTCAAAGTATTTATTTTAGTCATCTTCCAATGAGAAAAGTGATGGAGATAACAAGGTCCCTGTCATGGCAAGTACAATCCATCCATTATGTATTCTATTCAGAACATACAAGATATATAACTGGAGGTTCTCTGGTTGACCTGTGAATGGAGAATGGATGAATGGTTGAACTAAGCTGTGGTAGAAAGCATTGACAGCATGGAGCAAATGACAACCATAGTCCATACATGGTCAGAAAAAAATGCTCAATTGTTTCCTCTGTTAGATCACTGTTTGAACAAGGATTATTACAATTGTTTTGGTAGTTGTAGACATGTCTAGGTCTCCGTTGCCCTTGTCCCAACCTCCAGTGAGACACAGAGGGTAGTTAATCAGCAGGGCTGAGGCAGGAGGACCATCAACAGTGCAGAAGGTCCACCATTTATCAAAAGCCACATCAGTTCATACTTCTGAATCGCCCATCACAATCCTGCTTGTGATGGGCGATTCGTTTTGCTCAAAGGTTTATTGTTTCAGTATTCTGCGTTCGTAGATTTGGTACAGTAGGATGCTCAGAGAAGCTGTGAACCTATGATGAGACAAACATTGAACCCTGCACATTAGGAGTGGATGAGCCCTCATTTCCTCATGAAGAAATGCATGTGGGTTTGTGTGTCAAGTATTGCTGCTGTTTATCTGACCAATCAAACAGTCACTTAGTCTCTAATTAGTCTGTAATTTAGGATTGTTTAACTCATTGAGACCAACAACTCACTGAACAAATCAATGTCTATTATAAAACGTAAGTAAGATCAGCCAGCTTGTTAAAAATTTAAATATAGATATTTCATGAAGATGCAGGTTGGAAGCATTTTATAAATAGTATTTTCCTGAGTATCATGTGGTAGAAGTCCTTAAGAATAATTTGTCCATTTCATGTAGGCCTATTATCCTTTACCGTCCTTCTAAAAAACAAAAAACAAAACAATCCCAGCCTCCATTTGCCAGTTTTGTTTAAGGTTGTATCATGCCACATTACTTTACAGACTTGTCGAGCTCTCTGACGGTCGTTAGCGACATTAGCCGCTAATGAAGAGCCTCTTCACCCAAGTAGTGCTTAATGAAGGGCCTTCTTCAAGCCTCCATCTCTCTCACTGATTCACCATAGAAGAAAGTTTCTCACTGACTGCTTGACCTAGCCTTGGATCATAAGAGTTGAAGGTTAAAACACTTGAACGGAATTATCACAGTCCCGGAAGACTTAATTTCTCTTTTTTGGGGGCGCTGTAATTGGAAAGTGTGGACAGGGTCTTTGGAGAAGTGTTTAATTAATGTTAATGACTTTGTTTTCACTTGATGGTTATGGTTAGAGTGGCTGTCTCTGTATGCGTGCTAATGTGGATCTGAAAACAAAGTCACATCTCGGCAGGGCGGTTTTCTCTGCAAATGTGACTTGATGCTAGATGTACCATCAGTGTGCAATTCAACCTCACCAATACTGGAACCTGCACGAGCATACGTTTGGATGTAAACATGTGTAAATCCTCTGACCTGTGCAGCAGAGGATGTTGTTCTGTCTCCCGAAATAGCTCTTCTGTCTGTGTATGTTGTTTTAGCTGGGGTTTCTGCATCTCTTTCAACTTTGCTGGCTCAGGCTGGCGGAGGTTTTAATTAGCCCCCCACAGGGCAGATGAATGGTACGTCCGAGCCGCGCTGTCCGTGATGTGGCGGCAGCAGCAGTGGGCCACACACACTCTTTCTGTGGATTTCAGAAAAGGGGAAGGATTACACACAAAATAGACCCCCCCCCCCACTATTCCCTCCATCTGTTCCCTGTGTAGGTGGCCAGAGGTGGAGTATTGGTCTGGTTCTGACCCTGTAACCCTTCAGATCTCACCAGAGGACATGGGGTCACGATGGACCCTGCTGAGTCCACACAGCACACACCAGAACACACATTCCAGGGAACGGGTTGTGTGTTATACTTTAAGAGTTGAATCAGGGTCAGAACTGGTTTCTGGGTCCCTAAAGAGCCTCAGAAGCAGATAACTCTGCTGGACCAGCAAGGGCCAAAGCTCACCACCAACATCCACAGAATGAAACCTACTTAGATATCATGATCACCATGGGTGAAGATCCAGTAAAGTAGGACTGGGGGAACACTTTCAGACCTTCTGACTGACCTTATCTTTGTTGATGTTTTGGGCTTTCAACACCATCACCTCCAGCTGTTTGCGAGGACAATAATTGTTATTCCCAAAGTGCCTTTCTGCCGTTAACTATTTTGTTATTAGATTTCTTAAGTCTGTCCTAAAGATCCTGTGTGACACATGAATATATTTAGATGCGCTTGACAGGTCAGAAAATGATGGCTAATGATTGAAACAAGGAGCTGATTTGAGTGGCTGTTCTGAGGGCGAGAGGTGTTGTGATAGCATTACTAATGAGACCCAGGTCCTCTGTGTGTCAGGTGGCTCAGAGCGTTGAGGGGTCTAATTGAAACTGAGAGGCCTGTTCCTTTTGACAGCGAGCCCTCATTCACTGAAGAGGGCTGTTATCGCTAGGACTTCCATAACTATAGCAGCACAACTCGTTATGCTGAAGAGCGGACCGACACTGAGGAGGGAGTTGGTGGACGGACTGTAATTCAGTAGGAAGACATATGCTAAAATGTACATCCGATAATTCAACAGCTGAAGAATTGGCCGGCTTACAAGTTCCAGCATGAGTTGAAATTGTTTGGACCAGTCTCCAGGACTGTAGTGGGGAGCAGAGCGGACACTTGGAGCCAAGGTGAGAGGAGGTTTCACATCTCGTCATGACTCCCAGAATACCGTGCTGGTGTCAACTGGCGTCAGGGTGCTAGTATTCCATTGAGTTGGTTGATTATCACATTGTACATCCCCGCCTCGGTCCACTACTGCATACCCTGACCACAGAAAGCTACAGCAAGATTTGAGATGGAGTATGTGAGTGACAATGGAAATACACTGAGGTATTAATGTTCCAAGGAATGATGGGAGTTGTAGGCGCATGGGACCTCAAAAACTGGTTCTGACCGCTGCTTCAAACAACACAGTAGTGTATTTAGTTTTTATAGAAGGTAGGCTCTCTGGGTGACTGACTATGGAAATCCATAACATTTAGGCCACACTGCTTGTCTCCCAGCTAAGAAATCTCACAGGCATCCTCCAACTCAATTACAGTGAATTGCTGGAATGTCTCGAAAGCCTTCGTAATGGATGTGTGCGGAGGGTGACACACGAGCGATCCTTTAGAATGGAACGTCGTCCTGAAATGTGTCCGTCATGGAGGAGGCAAAGGCCAAGGGTGTTTTCCCCCTCCTTATCATAACTGACCCCCCTCTGACCTCCATCTGGAACGTTCTCTCGTTGGACTGGGAGGGGAAGGATCGAATCGAGTGTCCTGTAGAAAGGCAGTTCCAAGGGAAAACGATTGTGTCTTTCTTTTTCCCCTTCTGTCACTCCCTATTAATAGAGGTGGAATTCTGATCCCTGCGCGAGTGGCTGTCAGAAAGAGCCGAGCGGGCCGTTTCTGAAGTCTGCCGATCGATCAACACCAATCTGGGGAGAAATTGGAGAGGGGAGCCAACATGCATAAAGTCTTCCTTTCTGGCTGGCTTGACACCAGCCAAGTCGGGAGGGTCTTTGGATGTGTGTGTGTCTGTGTGTCTCTGTGTGTGTGTGTGTGTGTGTCTGTGTGTCTGTGTGTGTGGGGGAGATGTGATATGATGTGGCCCGACAGGGGAAATAGGGATGAATGATCAGACCGGGTTCTTCTGGGCTCAGTGGACCCAAAAGTGACACATGTCACAGACAATGGGATTATGAAGAGGAATAAGTGGACAGAAGTGATTCATTTGGGTCAGGCGTTTACTAGTGTCGTTTAGAAGTGTGTCTATACAGGATGGGGAATTGATGATGTTTGTTTTCACGTGTTTGTGTGTGTAAGAGATCAAAGAGGCTAAAATAATACAGTATTTGGCACGATTCTCACTAAAAGCTCTAAAAATACAGAATCCAATTTCCTTTTCCATTGCGATATGCTTGTATTCTCATTTGTGTCACCAACCCAGCCCGCAGCCACAGACAGAGGATGGAGCAGACAAATTGTATTTTCTGGCTTGTGCCTCAGAGGGCATCTTTGTTACACCACAACACGAACATACTGTATCTCTCTCTCTCTCTCTCTCTCTCTCTCTCTCTCTCTCTCTCTCTCTCTCTCTCTCTTTCTCCATTTTCCCTCTCTCCATCTCTGCCACGGCTTCACGATTCTAATTGAAGTGGTTAATTAAGTGAAAAAACACATTAACACCTTTCCAGCCCATTAGGAGATGTGGAGAAGGGTGTGTGAAAGCTTGCGTCGAAGCGTTTGAAGTGCGTCATGTGTCCGTTCCCCTCATTGCCCAGGAGACAGACTGGAGGAGGACTGGACACAGGTATGCAGGTGCAGGCACAAGCTCAGCCAATTGGACAGTTTTAATTTGTTTTTCTGCCGCGTTGTTGCGTCAAGGCCAGGAAAGGACACCAGAGCTACTATGTAGCATTCGACACAAACGCCACCAGAGAGATGTTTTATCCCGCATTTTATGGCACTGCTGTCAAGGTTTGAGCAACAACGAAAAGAAACACACACGTTTATGTGAACGCTTGTTAAAACAGAAGCCCTATTACTCTTTTTATTTCTTTGTCTTACATAGGCACTAACACAGATGCACAGACACACACAACACACACACAAGTAATCCCATCTACAGACGCTACCGATGCAGTTGGAGACAGCGTGCTGGAAGGGCCAGGAACAGGGAGTGTTGGCAGTAAACCGACAGAACAAGGTGGGAGACACACAGGAGGTGAGGGACAGAGACAGGGAACTGAGATACTGGTGCAGATCCTCATCAATCCAGCAGGCGGTACACACACACACACACACACACACATACACCGTCGTCCACAGAAGGTCCCTTTGGAGAAGCAGAGTGTGGAGGGACAGAGGGAGGGGACAGAATGAGCAGCCTTGTCAGAGCTCTGATTGTGGCCAGGGCTCAGTACCAGCTCACCAGTGGAACCGGGGGGGACAGAGTCTCCCTGGTACCCCCCCCCCCCCCCCCCCCACACACACACACACACAATCCCTCGCTTCTGTCTGCCATGCTCCCTGCTGTCTGCTTCCTCTCAGATTCAGCCTGCAACAACCCTGCCTTTCTCACTGCTGCAGCACAATGGCACAAATGTCTTCAGCTCAATGGAGGGAGGGACCATGCATGTGAGTGGATGTGATTGTGAGAGGGGGTGTGTGTGTGTTTGCACGCTCATGGGAATGTCCACGATAAGTGTCAATATGCATTTTAGATGTGGGTGGGAATTTCGACGGTTTTGATCTATTGGCATCAGAAGGAGTATATCCTTTCCTTTGAAATGTCGATACATTATGTATGTTGTTTTGGACATTTTACCTCTTTGTCAAAGTATCTCACGAAAACCATGACCCTCATTGTACTGTAGCAGTTTAGGCAGAAAATTTGCACTCGGGAGCAAATATTCATTGCACACGCTACAACTCCAGAGCCATTCCTCCCACAGCATTCTCCTGAGTGGGAACAAGCTGTACGTGTATTCACAGAACAGTACAGCCATGAGACAACGCTGTTTTATCCCTCTAAAAGAGGGGGGAGGGCACAGGGGTGAAGGAGGGGACCATTATCATCTGCCTCAAGGAGCGCCTGACCGAACCGAGTGCGTGGGTATCAGTAGGCGTGGCGGGCATTGTCCTCTCATGCCACCCTAACAATGGCATTTTTTTTTTCAGTGGCCATACATTCCATAAGAACAAGTGTCACTCTGTCCGGTTGGATAGAATGATGCGTAGGCAAGGTCAGGAGACAAAATAACGTTTCACTGGCCAGTCAAAGATGGAGTCAGCAGGGGATACTGTTCACCATCTACATATCTTTGTTTCTTTCTGTGTTTAGTTTTTCTCTGTCTCTTTCCCCTAATCTTTTGTCTCTCCATTGCTGCATTCTTCTTACTTTAGGCTGTTTATCATCAGTTTGTTATGTATCCATGCCTTTTGTACATGGTTTGTTTTCTTAAACAGCCTGGCTGCAATTTGTGGAGAAAAAAAAACCTTACGAAATACTAAGTCTTTGTTCTTCTCTAGTTTTCTCATCTCTTGTATCTTGTCCCCCCCCCATTCTCCACTTTAGCTCTCTCTCTCTCTATCTATCTATATATCTATCTATCTATCTATCTTATTACCCTCTCTTTCCAACTTTGACACAGTAGCATGATAACCCCCCAATTCTTCTCCACCTCCCTTTCTCCTCCGTCACCTTCCAGTTTTGGGAGACTAATCCCTCCGCCTCCCAGCATGTGTAGCATCCAGATCGTTACACAAACCTCTAAAGTGTTACGGCATGTTTCTCACAGCCAGTGGTTCGGGCCCATTTAAAGAAAACAGGGAAATCAATATTTCTTATTAGGAATCCCTGCTGAGGTGCCTGAGGCAGAGCTTTTTCTCTGCTATTTCTCCTTTCTGCTGTTGGAAGAAACACAACTCAGAAAGACAGGCTCTCGACTACAGTTCGAGCAACTGTAGTTTTATTTTAATTTTATTTTTTACTCCTAACCTTAACCACTCTTAACCTTTAAATGGCAGGTCATTATACTGGACACATAACGAATTAGGTTTATATCAACAGTGCTAGATGGTTCCATTTGTGTAAGGTAATAATTTATCACGTGTCGTGACCCTTAAAACAGATTGAATAATTGGTCAGAAGGCCAGTATAAAATATTTGTTGGATGTTTACAGGTGGACAAAAATATTTTTGGGTTAAATATTGAATCAGTTTACCACAGCATGACCCTAGAAAAAAATATCTGTAATATTTGATAGCATTTCCACATCTGAGGCTATTTGCAGCTTTACGTTTGACATGCTTCCATTTTAAAGGTCACTATCTTCCGAAGGCATCTGGGTTAAGTGGATTTTTCACAGATGCCCAGTTAAATCAGACCATCATGATAGTGTAACAGTTGGCTACACTTGAGCCCCTTGTACATCCTGGTGTCTTTGAAACAGTGCTGGCTCAAAGTCCCAGATGAAAGACAGATTAAGAGACACCCTAGGAGTCTTCTCGGAATGTGGTGTTTTTTTGTGAGGAATCAGAGACAGAAGTGATGGCCTTTCTTAAGAGTGAGTGATAGATACACTTAAAATATCAGAGAAGAGAAAGAGGAGGGAAACACTAGACAGAGAGAGGTGCTGTCCTTGAGGGGGATAATTGGACAGTTTTCTTTTGTTTCCTCCTGGGTCCTTCCTTCTCCTCCACTCCTCCCTCGCTCTCTCCCTCTATTTACTTAGCAAAAGAAAATTGTTTACTGGGGACAGTGGCAGGGGCATTGAAAGAGGGAAAGAAGGGTAAGGAGGGAGAGGGGTTGGGGGCTTTCATTGTGATTGATTGAGAGGGCCATGGGAAAGGGCCATTGGGATAATGCACAAGTTTCACGGCTGCCCATTTTAGTGCCTGCTTGCAAGTCTGCGCAGGTTTTCTGAGGGGGGGTGTTGTAAAACCAGCATGGCACTGTCATCAACATACGTTACATGGGTAAAGACATAGGCCGTGCTGTTCAGACAAATACCAATAAAGTTAGTCGGTAAAGATAAATGCAGCTGCGTCTAATTCGGTTAACTGTGGGCATGGCCTGAAGGATAAGGTATTTATTTATTTATTTATTATTTGTCTTATATATTAGACAGGATGTACCATTATTGCAGTTCTTATTTATTATGGCCAGCTCTAATCTGGTAATCAATAGAATTTTTGGTGTCACATATTATTATCTATAACACCTCTTCCAGACCGGATCTATATGTTGTGATCCATAATCTATGAGATATGTGGACTGCATGTCACCATTTTAATTTGTTTTCATAAATCAACAAATACACAGTCTTTCTGAAAATAATGCTAATTTGCCAGTAATTGCATTGACAGATTTTCGTCAACCAAACTTTTACTCAAAACTCATGAACGTTACACATGGACTTCGATCGAGCTGTAACATCTGTGATGGATTGAGAACCATCTTGATGGATAGATTAACGACCACTGATGATCTTAACATGGTCGACCAATTAGGAAGCTGGGGAAAATTAGGCCAGGCAACTGCACAAGGACAATCATTGCTATTGATTACTGGGTATTGATTAGAAAGGAACCCGGTCAATACTTTGATGCATCAAGGTTAGGTCAGCTTCCTTGAAGATGCCAAGATGAGAACTGGATCCACCTGAGATCTCTCAAGTTAGGCTTGATCAAGCTTGATGGATTGCTCTCTGGAATTTTTTTGTTCCAGCAATCCATTCATATCCGCTCCTCTCTGTCTCATTCTATTCTGGGTTCTGAACATCATCCTAGCCCTTCATTCAATCAGGTGTAGCAGGTGGTACTGTAAATGACTGAGGTATGTGTCCCCTCCCTCTCCTCCGTGGTTTGATGTCATTACTGGAACACCCAGGTGTACATCTGTGCACACCTGCTGTCCAAGCATCATGTAAGCTCTGAGCATATTACCTTATAGCCCAGACTGTAATAACACTATGTCTAGAGTCAGCAGAGAAGTGTAGCACGAACCTGATATCTATAAACGCAACCACACAGCAGACTTTGTGTCTCGTCAGTGATCGTTGATTTGATCTACAAAACCCGACAATATCTGCAGTCAGTCAACAAAGTCACAAACACAGAGCACAACATACAAAGCACCAACTTGGCTGCAAACAGGCTCTGTAAGTTTTGTTTGTATCGCTTCCGTTGGAAAGTATTAGAAAAAGTATGCTTCCATTCTGGGAGCTGTCAGAATCTTCCCAGAGTTCTTCACAGCCGGCGCTGGCAGAGGAGCGACCTGCCTCAGGCAGAGGGGTTGTTCAGGTACAGGAAGAAAACAGAGGCCCTGGGAGAGCTCAGGGGACTACTGTGACACACTGTCTTTCGCACACACTCACACTCACACACACACACACACACACACACATGCACACCGCACTCAACAGACACCGCACGCACACATACTGCACAAACACAGACCCCACAGACACAAACGCACACACTCAGCAGACATCACACGTACACGCACACACACACACCCAGGAAGCACACAAACAGACCCCACAGATACACACCCGCACAGACATACACACACACACAAATGACACTGTTCACAGAGAAGATCCAAGACATGCTGCTTGTTCGCTCAAATAAAAACTCCCTGCCTGGACGTATGTGTGTCTGTTCATACAGTACAACATGTGTGATGGGTGAGGGGGAGAACCATGTCATTAATGTTTGTGTGCAAGCGTTAGTTGCAACTTCTGTGTCAAACCCACAAGACACTTGCTGAGAGAAAAGGCTGCTAGCAGGCTAAATGGAGAACGTCAGCACAGCTAGATCCTGTCATTTAAATGACCAGCAACAACTATCAAAGGCAGGAAAATAAAAACAAATCATAATTTCATTTCACCTCCTTTTGTGACGGATAAGAAGAATTTGGTCAGCTCTCTGGGGGAGATCAGAAGGATTGGGAGTGCATGTTCCTGTTTGTGAGGATCCTCTGATGAAGCTCTCAGCTAACAGGTGCTGACAGCTCAATGGATGGTGAACACAGGAGTTAGGTCCACAATCTGCTAACAGATAGGAGATCCAGGCTGGAGGCGAACCGACACAACATATCTGAATCTGCACAATGAGGGGAGGGTTGTAACTTGTATTGGCCTTAGCTGTGACATCCACTGTCAGGAGGCACCTGGACACGTTTACACCTCATGGGAACATCGGACAGTAACATGGAGCCTGCCTGGTGAGCTCATTTCCTTCTGGGTACAGAGCATGTAGTAGACTATCTGTGGAATAACAGTAGAAAACAAGCAGAGGTTACAGAATCAGCAGAACAGTGCATCCTCAAGACCTTGGGGACAATATGGATGATGTATTCAGCGTAACTCTAATGGCCGTCCGCAACATCCTCCACACTAATGCATCCAGTGGCTCTTAACACATAAATGACAGGAGATAGATGTACCAGGACTCCCCCACCCCCCACCCAGTGTTCTATTAGCATTAGTCCCCCTGTCACGTAGAATGAGAGCAGTACACATCGCTGGCCAAACAGCCCTGCCACCGAAGCTGTTTGGAGCCAAGTCCCCAGCCGCCCTCTCTCACTTGCTCTCTATCCCTCTCTACCATCATCTCTCTCTCTCTCCTACTCTTTCGCCCTCACCTTCTGTCTCAGTCCCCACAACAACCTCTCTCTCTCCCTCTCTTAGTCATTCTTTCTCGTTTTCTTTCCCATCTCGGCCCCCCACCACCCCACTCCCCCCTCCATCTCTCTAAAGCTCTTCCTCAGGCTCTAGTCCAGTCTTCTGGGACCCTTTTCTCTTTGGTCTTTCACAACACCCAGCACGTCCAGCTCGTTTGGCTTCCTCCCCTGGCCACTCTCACAGCACCAGGGCTCTTCTCTCACCCGAGAAAGCTCCATCAGCCCATCTGAGGTGACGGAAAAGATCGCCCTGATTTTGTGCCTGAATGGAATTCCTATGCAGTGAGAGTTATGGACAGTCCTTGTGGCCGTGGGTGAACGCACGCAGACTACGTGGGTCACGGTCGGGGTGGACAGGGCTTCAGACGACGGTGTTGTGTCGTGGAGGAGACTCTGAGGTCTTTTGGACATTTGGTAGCATAGTAGGAAATATTGCTCTTTCCTGCAGCTGAGATACGGGGTAATGGAGGAAAGAAAGGTAGAGGAACGTATGGGCATAAAAGTGGTGGATTGAAGGAAAAGAAGGGAGAGAGAGGGAGTAAGAGAGAGAGAGGGGTGTTTTCAGTATCTCCTACATTCCATCACTGTGCCAAAACCTCCCCCATCTCCAATCTGCATGGCCTAAAGCTCCACTGTTGACCACAAATTATTATTGACAGAAATATTGGAGTCCGTATTTGTGTCTCCTCCTCTCCATCTTTCAACTGAGACGCTGGGGCGGTGCTACCATCGCCCCCTAGAGGGTAGTGAGTTTACAACTCAGGGAAAATATCTCTGTAATGATAACACGACAATTATCAATCTCTCTCTCTCTCTCTCTCTCTCTCTCTCTCTCTCTCTCTCTCTCTCTCTCTCTCTCTCTCTCTCTCTCTCGCTCACCCCCACCCCCACCCCAGACACACAGACACACAGACACACAAACATTCCTCTCCTTCCTCACTCGCTTCCCTCTTCCCTAGCTGATGCTAGGCTGTCTGCTGATAGCATCTCCGGCTCGTGTTTAGACTGTCTCCTGACTGTTTCTGTCTCTGCTCTCTTATCTCGGCGAGCTTTAAGGTGTGTGTTTCTGTTCATGTGTGTAGCCACGCGTGCATGTCTGTGTGTGTGTGTGTTCAGAGCCTTAAGCGACAATGACTTGCCTGCCTCATGTCGTTTTCAATGAGCACCATTCACCATTATTTCAGGCTTGATATAACAATGGACACAGAGACAAAACTACCCTTTTATAATGAAAACCAGCAACTCTAAGTTAGGATGAAGAGAAAGTATGGGCTGACACAATTTATCCATCATCCAAATAAATCAAATGTAGTAGCAACTCGCTTTTTGCTTTGCTTAGATGGATCTGTTTGATGTGTCTGAGAACAAGGACACATTCTGAGACCGTCAGAGGACTATCATCAGGGAAATTGAATGTTGGAGATGAAATCTGAACATTTTCCATCTCCCCCCTCCATGCTTATCAAACCTCAAGCTTGGCTTCTTCTGACATGAAGAAAATCCTACGTTGTATCAAAGTCTCACCTCACAGTTGCAGTGGCTGTCAACATCTGAATTAAAAATAGACCATCATGTACAGTACCCAGAATGGAACAAACAAACCACAGATGAAATTTGTTTTTTTCTTCCACCAGTAGCCTACACAAAACATGTGAAGTCTGCTTTTCGATTAAGGTATAATGTATGGGATGTACGTTGTAGGCTGATGTGATGTTCCGTATGTAAATGAGACGTTGGAGAACAGTTATCTGCATCATTTGGATGTTTGATGTCCGTGAAAGAAATGCACACCTCTCTGTGACCAGGTTTATATGTTTTGCATAGGTTAAAGTACATACATAGTGAAAAAGATGTGTGTATGATTGCCTGCAAATTATATTTTGAATTATGAGTGTACCTTCTTGGATGTGAATACCCATTCTTTGAATGGCCACACTGAAACACAGTCCTGTCTACAGTGGAAATGATGAATGCAGGGTGCCAGCTTCCATGAATGTAAACGTCAAACACCTATATCAGTATGATTGATGGGATCAAATCACAATCGTCTTTCTGGATCTAACCAAAGGTTACGTGGATCTAACATGTCCAGGCCCTGCACTGGGGAATGTGCAATCTGATTGTGTGTGACGGAAAGATAACATCTTCCATCCAGTGAGAAGCGAAAACAGACAAAGCCCATGCACAGCCCGTTTCCCCAGGAATGAGAGCACTTTGATTACAAAACATGTTTCACCATTCTATCTCAGCCTATGTGATGCTGTGACTATTGTAGACACTTTCAACTGATTGCTTTTCTTCCCCCCCAGTCTAGGTACACTGACTGGAGATGGAGCCTCCATTTGGACGGCTGAATGCCATGACAGACGTCGACAGACTCAGATTCCCATCAGCCATCTGTGAGCTGGCCAGGCGCTTTCGACCACTGAGGTCCATAAGGAGGGAGAAGCAGCTTGAACGTCTCTACAGCAACTTTATTGCGGGAGAGTCTTTCTTTTCTCCTCCTGTGATGGAGCCCCCCATGATTCAAAGAGCCCCCCTCCCTCAGGCAGCCAGGCTGGCTAAGCACAAAGACTGGCTGAAGTAAAGGACTGTAGGCTCTCTTGGTGCTATTAACAGTTTATCACCCGTCCCCCCCCGTCCCCCAGTCTCCACCACTTGCAACCACCCCACCCTGGGTCTGTGTGATCACCACAGTAATGCCTTGCTTTAAAAGAACGTCTGAGTAATGGACTGCAGTCCTTGTAAACAGCAGGGTACCTCTTCCTCCCCTACAAAGGTAGTAACAATGCAGGCCAGCAGCAATGTTGACTCCATGATTGGTTGCTTCAAATGCTATCGTTTCATTCCAGCCTCCAATAGACACTTGAGGAGTTCACCCCAGCATCCCCAGTGAGTTGTTAGTGTCATCGTATGAAAAGCTTAAGATGTGTCCTCGGTGTGGGATGATTTGAGAGCAGCATTTGATATTACACGTTTCCTTTGAGAGGGAACATATCTCTCCAAAAACCTTTTCGCTGTCCCCATGTCTTGTTCAAACTGTTCAGCAGCGTATCAAAGCACGGTTGCTGACTCAAGCTGTTTCTCCCAAAAAACGTCTTGTGTCAGAAACGAGCAGTGCATAAATGACTCGTCCCAAGGGCCAGCTGGTGACCTCATTCAAGGTACCTTTAACTGTCACTTTCTCCCTCACACACACACAAACAAACACACACATGTCCAGAGAAGCTGATTTCAAGAACATGTTACATGTTGTTTACGTAAGTGAGTAGTGGGGTGTGATGGTGATCTCCAAGGACCAGGACTGATTCGTGACTGAAGACAGACCTGACCCTCAGGTCCCCCTTTCAGAGAATGGACATGTGGACCTGCTGGCCTGCTGTCTAGCACCACTCTGAAGCCCAGAGGGAGTTCCTCAGGGCTGTATCGACTCTGTCAGAACAGTGAGCATGGATGGTGTGTGTGCGTGTGTGTAATGTGGACTTCCAAAGGATCCTATGTAATCTGATGCCTTGTCAGGTGCCACTATGACAACGTTAGAGAGAAGTGTGGCCACCAAGAATGAAGGGAATGGTGTGACTGGTGTGACAAAGTGCAGCAAGGCTACAGCTCCCACCTTATGTCCTTTGGTGTCGTAATCTGCTCGTATGTCGTTGACATTTTTTTGCAATGATGTATGGCCATTCCTTCAATGTCACCTTCAAACCCTCGTATGACTGGGGATGGGGGGAGTACATGTAGCCCTTCACTGTAGGCTGTAGTGACGCATAACCACTGGAGTTCTGTCAGGTCTACACACTCGTCCATGGCTTGGATTCTGTCAACCCGTCGTGGTCATTGGCAATGAACGGATTTGCACTGCTTGTGAACTAACCAGGGATATTTAGTGTTTCTTTGTTGGGGTGTTTTGGTGAGAGCTACAGCCAGCCACCTCACTCCTCAAGACAGTGGTACCCCCTAATAAGCCCCCTGCTCCTCTCCCCCTAACCCAATCCCCTCACCGCCCCACAACAGCTTCACACAGTCTCCTGCCAAAAAGCTGCAAAGGAACTTCACGCTTGAGTCGAGATTTGATTGAGACTACATTCTCTTAGCGTTGCATTCGTCATTGTAATTAGCTCTAATCATGGGGGGTGCGTCCGGGTGTGTGTGTATGTGTGTGTGTGTGTGTGTGTGTGTGTGTGTGTGTGTGCGTGTGTGTGTGTGAGGCCACAAGTAAATGTGTGAACTGGCAGTACACAGCCCCGGCCCATTTGAATATGAATCTCCACAGTTACCAAGCGTAAAACAGAGGGACACAAAGAGAGCCTCACATCAAGATTCTGCTCATGCACACCCCATACATACACCCCCCCCCCCCCTCCATCCCTCTAGTTTCTCTGGCCCTCCCCAAACTCAAGGCCCAAGCTTCCTAAAACAAGGACTCCTTAATGAAGACAATATCTTATTATTTATTCTTGAACGACACAGAGAGGCCTGGAACTCTTTGCAGGACTGCCAAGGACAGCAAACAAAGAGGATGGCCGGGAAAGAGAGAGAGAGCAAGAGAAATAACAGGAGAGGGGTGGGAGAAGGTGTGGACCACCCCCAAAAGACAAGTGCCTGGGATTGCTTGTAGAGATCGAGGGCCAAAGCTTTTTCATCTTCCACAGCTTCTACAATCATATCTTCATCCCTCACCAACATCACCAGATGGAGACATATGGTTCAGTCTCCTCGCATAGCAAGACACTTCCTCCAACATTTTGCCAGTGCAGTTCTGACTGAAACTTGGCAGAAAATATCCCAGGGACTATCTGTACTCGAAAAAAAGACATGCCAAAGATACTCTCTCTCTCTCTCTTCAGCATCTACTGTATATTTCAGGGCAAGATGACATGACATATTCTTCAATCGACATCAGTCTTCAGAAAGCTGTTTCTCCAAAGGAAGGATGTGAGCAATGACAAACACTTCTCTGACGCGAATGAAAATCAGCTCCTCACATCCGAACAAGACAGATAACAGGCACAAGGCACAGAAAACACGTTTCTAATTTGTAGTGGAACAATTATTTATTTTTACTGATGCAGTCTCTATAGTTTGCAATTAATTGTTCATAGACAAGTCCCCCACCATCCTCTTAGCAATGGTATCCTACAGAGCTCTGTTGGAGCCTTTGACCAGTAAATTGTTCCAGCATGATACCAGTTGGGCATTTCCAACATAAAAAGGAGTCCCAATCTTTAATTATTTGCTCCAGAAACGATTAAGGTGCCTTGACGAACACAACTCCAATCCAACAGTTATTAATGGTGAACCCCAGGATCCTTTTTTCAATAGTTAATGACATAAAGCAGTGATTGCTGAGAATACCTTAATGCTATTACACTTGCAAATTAGATTTTTCTTTGCACAGAGAGAGCAGTGGAAGAACACGTTGACCAAAAATTATTTTTAAAAGTAAATTATGGTGGATTGTCTTAAATGGTTACTGCATAATTCATGGCGTTATGAAAGGGCCCACTGGGAAAGCTAAGATGATGTATGAGGGGAGGATTTGGCGTTGTGCATACTAAACTGAGGTGAAGCATGTCTCTGAAGCTAGATCATATCACTGCTGTAATAGAGCAGTCTACAGGGTGGCTGTGAGGAAATTATCATTGAACAATTTAAGAAGTCATTACTTAATAAAGATGCTGCTACCAAACACCGTAATCGCATAATCATTCATTGCCATTTCCTGGCCTTTATCCAAAATAATCTTATTAGAAAAGTGGGAAAGAGACACAAAGGAAAGTGCCACAAAATGTGAGACTCAAACGCACACTAGTATTTTCCCTACCAATCAACCCAACCCCAACTATTTTGTGCTTCCTTTCCCTTGCTGTGTCTCTCTCTCACTCTCTCTCTCTCCACCCCCTCAACCTCCCTCCTCTCTCCTCAGTCTCTCTCTGGACCCTGGAGCCCTGGAGCTTCACACTTATTGCTCCACCTGGTGGTGAAAAGGTCCCTGACCTCACACTTAGTAGGACACAAGGGTTAAGGAGGCTAAAATGAGAATGACACTAACGAGGACATGAAAACGAAATTGTTACATACAAGAGGATTTGGAAAATTCTAATAACTCTTTATCTTACACAACCGACAATGTTTGTGAAATGTGGGAATAATAGGATTCAATTTGAGAACAAACCTGAACAATTACAGATAATTACAGCTAATTGTAATCATGTACATCTGATATCACCCTGCTCTCCACTTTGATTAGGCCGATTCACCGAGACCTTCATCTCTTCAGACTGACCCACCACTGGCTAATTTATGATAATTCACACAATGTGTGAATGGACACACATAACAGTAGCAATGCTAATTCTAGTCTTCAGGTTTCTGTAAGTCTAGTTTCAAGTTCAATCTATTTACCAAAGGGAAGATAAGGTACTCTGCTGTGGGCCCACACCCCAGACTTCTTTGCTAAACCCAGTCTGAGGCTACTGCAGTGTGGCCTATGAAACAGCGGAGTGGAGTCGGTTTTCTTTATCTCTGGATCCTCCCTACGTCCTCTGCTGTTTGTTATTTCACCTTTTTACCTGACATTCAGTGATTATTGACAATGTCTCCCGGCTCGTGGTGTGGTCAGCCTCGCACACGGCAGACATGACTTGTTTTGACACAGATAAATGAAAACATCAGAAAGACCATATTGATTTCATAGCCAGGGTCCAGACTAGACATGCCGTCAGGAACGCTCTGATTGTTTTCCCCCTTTCTTTCTTTGGTTCAGAGAAACAATGACACTGTGAAACCCAGGGGGCCAGTAGGGTGAAAGAGACAGGGAGTTAAGAACAATAGGAGGGAGAGATATAAAAGCAAGAGAGAGAGAGAGAGAGAGAGAGAGAGAGAGAGAGAGAGAGAGAAAAGGGGGGAGAGAGATAAGTCATTAAATTATTAATTTGCCAGAGGAGAGAATGCTGCCTTGGGGGTCCGAAAAAGTAGATAGCAGGTATAATAGCTGTGGATCCGTGGCATTTTGTTTTTCTCAAACACATGAATGATTCCTGCGATGAGCTTAGCTTTCCTCCACTTTCTGTAGTTCACTGTGATGCCTTTAACAGGAGCAATACAGCTTTATTGAATTTGCTTTGAGACCAAACAAAGCTTACCACAATGACCTGCACTATGGGGATATTAGTCTCTCAATAGGTGGGATGAGGATCACAATCTTAACCAATGAGCGTCTGTTTAGCCCTATCTGTGTGGGTGTTTGTGAACAAAGATAAATGAGAAGCTTAGCAGGTAATCTCTGATAAAGGATGACTGACACTAAGGGTGTGTTTCACTTACTATGGGGGCCATCCCCTTGCCATACTACTCCACTTACTTGCACAGGAGAAACTAGGACTAAATGAGTGTACATCAAAATGTAATATAGAATACTTTTTTATATATATGTTCAAGAGGGTAGCTTGGTCAGATGAAAATATAAAGATAACTATCATTTTTGGTGTGGTATAAAAAAACTATCAAGCAACAATTAAACTTAATTTTTATTACAACCACAAAATCCAACAACTTGACATGGCACATTGCAAGACATATTACACATTACCTGTAGGTAAAACCACAATCTCTCTCCCACTTCAAAGCTGAACTGAATCCACCCCCAAAGAGACCCCGGTGGGCAAGGTGAACTCTAAAACATGATGACACCCGAGACCAAGTCCTTAAAGATGAATTAATTTCTGCTGTCTCCTTCCTGGAGGCTGAGAGTACCTGGGGGTCCATTAGGGAAAGGGGTGTGTGTGTGTGGGAGGGGGGGTGTGTGTGTGGGGGGGGGTTACAGTGACATCTCCAGGGGACTGATGCTCCTCTCGGAGGGAGGTGATAGAGAGGGGACGGGACACAAAATGAAATCGAGGGGAGGTAATGGTTCTCTCAGAGGGTGTCTAATACTGAGGATCAGAGAAATCAATGGATAAATATCATGAGACTAATGTGCAGAAGTCACTGGCACCGAAACACTGTGCTCTAGTGATAAGTTATTGAGGCATACGACAAAAAAATACAAAAAAGAAACACACACAGTCCATGTAAAAACGACTCCAAAATGGTGATGGAATTACACTGTCTTTGGTGGTGATAGGTGGTACAGTCTCTCAGAGATTTTCCCGTTTGACTTTCCTGGATCGGAAGCGGATCTCGGATAGCTTGGAGTTGATCCCGGTGCCAATCTGTCCCTTCCTAGCCAATGGGAAGCGGGCCAGGGTGGCATCTGCGGAGGGAGAGAGCGACAGACAGCACAACAACAGTTGGACGGAGGGACACAGGGAAGGAGGAGGGAGGAGGGGCGGGGAGGAACACAGCCGTTTTTCAGCCATGCCAGACCTGTCAGCCCATTAAAACCAAAATGATGATGAATGAAGGGGGACTATTGGATCGGAAAAGGGCCAAGCCGTCTCTGCCACATGCACCCCTCTCAATCCTCATCGTCTCCAAAACACCAAGCACACCTTTAATATATATATATATATATTTTTTTTTTTTTTTTTTCTCTATACCAAGATTGAATTATGGTGACATCTCCACACTCAAGCACAGCCTAATAACATGCACATGAGGGGCTTACTTGGATGCTAGATACGATGTTGAGGAGAAGTCGCTTCCCAATGACTCGTGAATATAACAATAACAAAACGTGGGACGCTAATGTAGAATGAAACTCGATGACTGAATGCTGGCCCAGAAGCCGTGTGTTCTTGAAAGTGGAGGGCACACTTACATGGCATTACGTGCATTGTATGTGCACTTGACAGATCTCATTGCACCCTGATACTGCACAAGAATCCCTCAATGGCTGAAGGTTAATGACTGAACCTCAGCAGATAAAGATGAATGAATGGAATAACTATGCACGGGGCCAGGGACGTGTCGATAAATAAAACGAAGTAAAGGAAATGGAATTTAACGAACAAAGGCTGTTGAATCAAAGGAAATTAGATAACACGATATCACAGAGGAAATGAGTTTGTAATAGCACACGTACTGTAGATGGCGTTGATCTTATGGGGGTCCAGGGCATTGCGCTGCTCGGGATAGGTTGGCCTACGGCTCCGGCCCCCCCTCAGGTTGCTGTTCATCAGCGTGTCCATGTCAAATACGCCTAGCAACAGGGTCCGTGCCATCGCTGTTGGAGACTGCGTCTGATTGGCTGCATGCCAGGACCGTATTTCACAGAACACACCGGAGCCTGGGTACACCTCTATGTGGTTGACCTGGGTAGATAAGGTGGTGGAAAGGACAACGTGAAACCTCGGAGAAGAAACAAGTCGACCAATACCATGACGACTGCTACACTAGCGGGAGACTCTATCGACATCGCAATCCCGTAGTAAAAGACCGGACACGTTTTCTCACATGTAGGTTCGAGTCTCCATTGCCGCAGTGTGTCTCTGAGCAAAGCCTCATCTCAGGAATCTCTACCGGGCTGCAAAGGGAGGTGGCACATCCATGGGGGTCATCACCCTCCATATTACTCAGGTCCAAGTCATCCCCATTCACATCGTCATCACTGGCAGCCATTTCGGCTCCATAGTTGGGTATATCCCCATTAAGGCCGTCCTGGCCCATGGTGGAGTGGTTGGACATGGGCTCGTGCAGGGAGCGACTGTAGTCTCTGTCCTGTGTAGAGTGTCCTGACATGGAATGCTGATGCATGTATAAGAAGCTGTCCCTTCCTGTTGCCGCAGAAACGGTCTGCGGGGAGGCAGGGTGAGGGTTCTGACTGGCTGAGCCCATGGTCTGCCACATGGTGGACAGCAACCCAGGTATCTCTGAAAAACAGCAATTGAAGAAACAGCATAAAGTGATCTGTGATGGCCTAATGAACCAATGGTAAATCAATGGTAAACCAACGACTAGTTCAACTCCTTTCGTCATGACTGTGTTTCTGACCAGATGTCTTCTGTTTCTTTCATCCTCAACCTCTACCCTCCTTCTTTCCCTTCTTCTTCTTCTCCTGCATGTGGCTACAACTTCCCTAACACTCCCGACATTTCCCAATGCCTTCCTCAGTCTCACCCTTTACTAGCATGTTCTTCAAGCGCTGGTTTTCTGAAGCCATTGCCGCCTTCTCTCTCTCTAGCTCTCGGACCCGTGATCTGAGAAACTGGAGTTCTGCAGCATGGGAGTGGGTTAGGATCCCTGTCTCAATCTTCATGGCCTGGGAGAGACAGGAACACACAGGTGGTTTGCTGTGTTTAGTGTACACATTGGCAAAAATTCTGGGACCATGCTCAGTATATTTCTTGTGGGGCTATACTTTTTCTTTTTGGTTTGTAGGTTGACAAACATTTGTATTACTATCATACACACTCTCTGTATAAGTGTTTTGAATAAACACGATTTGATATTTTTTCACTGTACTGGAAAGAGCATTTACCGGTAAGTCTCTAAAAAGACTGTATTTATGATTATCAATGAATGACAAACATTTTTCAATTTGAACCATTATCATTTCAAAAGAAAAGACTGACATTTCAAAAGAATAAATTTAGAAAATTACTCGAGCTAATTTGTAGCTTCAAATATGTCACCTTTTGACAGACAAAGTAGACAGACATTCAGAATTATAAAGCAGTGTGAATCACACTACAAATGGAGATTTTAAAAACAAAAGTAAAGAACAAAGCTATTATTGGGGAAAACAAATGTCTAAACATAACTGGAAAGGTTTATTGTAGGACACAAGGTCTACTGATCCTTTCACTTTGAAATACAATTTTACATTTTTTTTTTAAGAACCCTTTATTAAATTAAATGTCAGTGTTCTTATTTTTATTTATTTTTACAAAGCTATTTACTATTTCAGAAAAGTAAAATGTCTGAAACTACAGTTGCTCCCTGAAAGGAAAGGGAAAAAGGCCACATTTTATAATCTGTCATCTCACTCATTAATATGCAAATTGAATCATGTTTAGTCAATCATTTTACCGTGCAAGTTGGGTTGTTATACGCCACATCATATTTGAAGAGATGCAGAAAACATTACGTTGATGCTTTTTCAATTTGAATATTAATGAAGTTTGCATCATTTACTGGTAGCTGAGATTTAGCTGGCCCATGTGCAGTCAACAAACACAGGCAAAGCTTCAAACAAGACAATTCATTGGAAGAATCCCCAAACCCACAGATTTGAGTCTTCAAGTTTCTTCAAGCTCTTAATAGCTTTTATTGGACAAATCTTGTGTCAAGTACATTGAAAGAAAATGTTTCATGTATGCTTATTTCTGATATGCTTATTCTTTTGAATAGTTTATTTATCTAATGACATATTCAAGTCCTAAACTTGTTGTGAAGAGCCTTTACTGTATGCATATCATACAGTTGTTGTGTTTGTTGTCTATGTTACTAATGCTGATTTCAGTATGGAGGTGGGGACTAGATAAAGCTGAAAGAATAACTGTTTAACTTTGTTTTTTATATATATATATATATATATATATATATATATATATATATATATATATATATATATATATATATATATATATAAATACAGCCTATTTGTGAAAATCCGGTATAGTGGAGAGGGTTGCAGAAATGTGGTAAATGGTCGCAATTTACATCCCATCAAGCAAGAGCGTGTACAGTTCTCTATGAGTAAGTTACCTATTTTAACTAAGCGCCACTTAAATGATGATGGCTGGAAAAAATATATTCCAGACATACTATAAAGTATTTTTCTTCGAGTAATCAATTGGTGTCAAGGTTTAGACAGCTGGGTAGGGGGACACTTATGTGGCATGCACATGGATGGTGCACCTGTCAATCTGGAGGAGGTACGATCAACGCACGCGCACCACCACACCCCTTCACTATAATTGTCCTTATGACAGCAGCATATTTACTATTGGTAAAGATGAATACAGTCCATGCATGTGTGTTTCTCTTTTTCGCATCCTTTTTGGCGTTTATATGACGATTACATTTCACTCTAGGTGTAGGCTATTGACACTCTTAACACATTAGCCAACGTTAACTAGCTTTAAATATATCATTTACAATACATTCTCATTCGGGCAGTGTTGAAAATTCTAAATGTCATAATTACCTGTGGCCCACATAAAATTATCATATAAACAAAATAATCTTACTCTATTGGCAATTCCAATACTAGCCGCCTCTGTTCTTTGTTGAAGGATGCATTCGTTATTCCGCCCGCCTTCACATTCGGAAGGTTGCGATAGCGGCATTTCCCCCATTATTACAGTTACAGGGGCTGGCTTGCGGAAGTCCTAAAATTTTCTGAGGTTTGTAATTTCAGCGTTTGCCATTTTTACTGTAGCTTATCAACTGTACAAATGCACGTTCAATTTCCATTGATAACACTAGTTCCGGTTTGTCACGTTTCCGGTGTGATGTCATTTTAAAGAACAGTATTTATCTTTTTGGCACCTGACATATATTTATATGACGATAACATTTCATTACAGGTGTTTTGGCACATTTTTAAGTGTAAAATGCAACAGTCTCATCAATATCTAATGCTTTGCGAGTAGCTACGAGGATAGTGTATAAACAAGGACTACATTTCCCACCCTCCCTGGCACACCAGTACAGTCTATGACAATACGTATGGAGGTCTCCAGTCGCCTGCATCTGCGTTCTGCACTTTACACGTAGAGGACATGTCCTCAGCATGATTGGTATGTGATAAAGATCGTTTGACATTGTCCATCCACTGTCTAAGGAAAGGATTTAGGTGCTTTTGGAGGTTTACTACTACAGTAGCCGTCTTTGAGACATTAGATAGCTCGACGTTAGATAGCTACAGTAACGTTAGCTAGTTGGGAGTGGGAGTTTTTATTAGATCGGGGTACTTTAAGTAAAGTAAAGTAACGTCGACGTTCTGCCAGACCTGAAAAGTCTAAACGTCAACATTACCTGTGGCCCCACACAGTGTATGTTTGCATTTGGGATCTGCGTCTACTAAACTGCATTTATGTGAACACACTATCAAACATGGTGACTGCCAACAAGTGACACGTCGACTTTGTCGTTAACTCATCTCTAGCAAGTAGGTGATTGATTAGGAGATAGAATACAAAATTACCAGTAAATCAGAAACGATTGACTACTGCCTATAAGGTTAACGTCAAGTCAGCTGCCGGACAGAAATGTTTGTAGCATATTTGGGTAATGTTGATATTGTGTCACACCAACACTTTCTTTAGGGTGCCAAGGGGAGATTATTTTCCTTTCTTTCTGAGGTTTAGTGTGATTGATGGGACTTCTTTTGGATTGTAAAGTTAAGAAAGGCTGTTGTCAGTCATGGAGAAGGATGATGCCCTCTCCAAATGTTTACAATAAAGTTCTCCAAACTCAGTATTTGTTTCTAGGCTGCACCTCAAGACAAAAATGCAAGATGAATCTGAGCTAGATCGCCACTGAGTGAAATAGCCTTAATGGCTCACTGTTGAAGGTTTAGAAAAACATATTGATTGTGTCTCTGGAGAGTGTTTGGATCCCCACTTGTAAAGTATCTTAATTCTAGTTCAGAAATTCTCTGGAGGCAGTTTTTTAGGTTTAAGAGATGCTTGGTTCCATGTGTCTGTTTCAAAACTTTTTGGATAGAGGCTAAACAAAATGGTTCAGTTCTGGGGGAATGTAATTCATGCTGCGAATGTTTGACAGGATAGATATTTTCATAGTTTTATTCACAGGCTAACCATTTTCACGTCAGCCTTTTCTCATGATTCAGCCAAAGAACTCTCTTTCATGTTGATTGTATGCCTTTTTCATTTATGTTGCTCCTCTAAGTAGCAGCCTGCTGGGTAGCCCATAAAATGAAAGTAAAGTGTCAGCAAAAGGCCTTGTATACCTCAGGGAGCGGTGGGAGTGCTTTGATCAAATTGATCAAAAAGGATTGTCTCTAGAAGGGACTTAGGAAGGCTGAGAAATGAAATCAATTTCTATTAGGGAAGCCAACTCTATTGAACTTGTCACCCCTGTCGGTCCTGTATTGACCATCAGACATACTGTCCATGTAAGACAGGGTCCCTCTCAGAGCACATTCCCTTGAGGCTATCCTGTCGAAATAGAGCGGACAGATCAGATACCTGTAAACAGCCTTTATCAGGAATGTGCAGCGACTAAGTGAGTGACAGGGCAGTGTGACCGTGACCATGGATACGTTTTACTCTATAATAAGAACTGAGTGCTACTTTGTAAAATCTGATTGGAGGAAAATGTGTGCATTTGAAACGGGCGAGGGACAATTTCAGACAGACTCTACACTCGAGTCTTCTCGGCCTCATGTCAGGCGTTTGGTGGAGCAGCTTACTTCTTTTGAGTCTTGTGTCCCAGTGGAAAGACTTCCAGAGTGAGCCAGGGAGGAGACACTCTCGGAGGTAAGAGAGGTCTACAATGAAGAGAGGGAGCGAGGAAGAGAGAGACGCCAGTGCACTCTCGGGACAAAAAGTGGTGCAACCGGAAGAGAGATAGTGACGGGATTATTTACTATGTTTGGAGTCCAAGGAGAGAATAAATTGCTATAGATTTTTCGTTCGTTGCAGCTAAGTGTCTTTCCTGCCTTTTTTAAAGAGACTCTGGGCTAAGAATAATTTTTTCGTGAATATGTGTCCACATTAGTCTTCAGTCATTCATTAGCGAGGGCAGGAGTATCAGTGCTGAGGTATTTAAATTGAGATTAGCACAAATGTGAACCTACAAAATAGGCCGTAGCCAAAGCGTTGGACTGTAAGACGTAAACCTACACTGAATGGCCAATAGGATGTGGACACTGCTCAGTACACGGACACTTCTTTGTGCCCCTCTCATTACAAAACCATGGGCATTTATGGGGAGTTGGTTCCCAAATTAGTTTCTATAACTGTCTTCCCTTTTCTGGGAAGGCTTTCAAATAGGTTAGATGTTGGAACATTGCTGAAGGGTTTGCTTCTATTCAGTCACAAGAGCATTAGTAAGGTTGGCCACTGATGTTGGGCGATTAGACCTGGCTTGCAGATCGCATCAGATGTAATTTAGCCTATCCTAAATGTGTTTGATGGTGTTTAGGTCAGGGATCGGTGCTGGCCAGTCAAGTTTTTCCACACAAAACTCCACAAAGTATGTCTGTATGGACCATTCTTAGTGCATGGGGTTTTTGGAATCCCCAACAAGGTTGTATACTAGTTGTGATGGTCAGTGTCCCACATACGGCCATAAAGTGGATGTGTGTCTGTGAATTGGATTTTATTGAATCATATGGGTTTTTAATTCATTCTTGTGGCTAGTTAATTTAGTTTTGACAAGCCAGTGCTAAATATGTTATTGTTTTATTTATTTTAGGAGTTGGCTAGACATCCCCCATCCTAACCAAACCTTGTCATTTTATACAGCCCTGAATCTGTGTGTCCTTTGGGTTTGAGACTTGGCCCCTGTTCTTTAATACTCCACATTATCATCTTTCAACACTACACCAACACTAGTGATGCTGAACTTTAACAGTGTATGCTAAGGAGTGAGATTTTGAATACTATCAAACGATGCAGTTTTTTTTCATTCAGTGTTAGGTTCACTTTGTTCTATAGGTCACTTTGTTCTATAGTCCTAAGTGTATTCATTTCTTTGACCCCCATTCAGAGTAGTCAAACAAGTCGGCTAATGTGACACAAAGGCTGAGGCTTACTGTTGGGTGGAGAAAAGATTAGGCATTTGAAACGGCTCCAGTTATAATCACACATTTACACATTCAATAGGTCTTATTGCTTTATCCGAATTCTGATGCCTTTTTATTCCCATTTCCGTTTATTGGTTCCGTGGGAGACGAAGGGGAAGAGAGGACCTTGAGAAATCAAGGCTTTGGTGCGTGTGGTGGCAGAAAGGAAATTGGTGTGTCAATCACAAGTTTTCATATCTCCCAGCTCACTGTCATGAAAGAGGGGGTAAGAAAGGGGGAGAAATGATCGAAGGAAATGGATAGAGGGAGAGCGAGAGACAACAGGAAGGAGAGAAACGGCAAGCAGAAGGGGGAGAAATGAGCAGGAATGGGTGAAAAGGACAGATATTGGCGGTTTGAGCTGACGTTGTGCTAGTACCTAATTGCCTCCGGAGAAGATAAGAGACTCTCGGAAGTCCAAGAGGATAATGACTGTATTACTGTCAATCAATAATTGAATGTGAGGTAAATATGAAGGTGTGTTACCAGGTACAGGGCCGGATAGATCAACAACACAAAGTATCCCTCAAATCCCTATCCAGTCATATTGATTTGGATGAAAGGACAGACTCGATTGTTCCCTTGTATGCTCCTGCTTACCCCAAACACATGAACCCAAGGTCACCTTGGAGTCGTGGATGAGAAGAGGGAGCTGGGGTGGACTCTTAACAAAGATCTATATCTTCAAGCTCCAGGTTAATGTTGATTTTCTTGGTTTGTGTGTTTTCTTCCCACCACTGTGTAGCCTACATCCCAGATACCCCAATTCCTCTCACTTAATATCTCTCTTTGAGTCATTTTGCCAGAATTAATGTTTTATTGTTTAGTCAATGATTACACCACCGAATAATTTCATGCTTGAGCTCCCCCGCCGCAATGAACAGCCACCTCAAACGCAACCGGTGCTTCTCTCCGAACGGTGCGGTTTCTAATTAAAACTCAGCTGATGGGGTCTGGGAAAACAAATTCTGTCTGAAATTGGAATTGGTTACAGTGGCTCTCATGCAAATATGCGCCGTGAGCGACGGTGACGTTAATATGAGGGAAGTGGGAGAGAGGGCACAGGTGAGATGGCTTCCGAGGAGGACTAAGATGAGCAGAGGAACGGTAGGAGGGAGGTGAGCAGAGTGGATCTAAAAGATCTGAGGAAAGGGGATAAAGCATCTGGCCTTTTCACTGATGCCCCTGGACTTCTATCCTACCCAATAAAGTCCACCTGGACTCACTCCACACTGCACTTCAGCTGACTGGTTTACAGGGACGAGTGGAATGTCTGAGTGTCTGTGTGGGGAGTTTATTGTAAAGTGGACGCACAGGCAACACCAGAGGGCTTTGACTGACGAAGGGGTTGACTTAAGCTCTGAATGCATATGAACTGCATGCATTATGTACTGTTGCCAATGTCTCCTCTTCTGAGCAAGGTGAAAGGTTGACAAGCCTGCTGTTATTATTATTATTATCAAACAAGTTGGATAGAGGATGTCATTGCCATTCTATTTACACTTGTTTGTTTTTCTTATCTCCTTGACTGACTATGCTCTCGGTTTCCATTTGCCTCAATCTCCCCCTCCTCTCTCCCTCTCATCCGTCTTCCATCTGTTTCTTGCCTATTCCGTTCCTCTCCCTCCCTCCTTCCCTCCCACCCTCCCCCTCCCTCTCTCAGGCGAGGCCAGCCGTGCGTGTCTCTGCCCGTGTCGCTGTGCCACTCCTGAGGTGCTGCAGGTGGCAGATGCAGGCTAATGGTTAATTACCATTGTTAATGACCTCCCTCTGTCTCCCCACCCTCAGATGGAGCTGTGACAGGCAGGCTGGCAGTGCCAACCAAGCATGCTACCCAGCGCCCCTCTGCCACGCACACCACACCAGCCCGCGTGTCCTGTTCGCTCTCTCAACAGAAACAGGCCATCCTATGCTATACCATGCATAACATAATAGCTTTTTTCCTCCCGGTGCTAAATAATGACTATCTTTTGTCAGCATACACCAAAAAAAAGCCCCCACTGAATGAATTGCCACCACAGGTGACTGTGAGCTCAGAACAATCTGCAGATAACAATAAATTCTGCTTTATGGCTGGGCCATTTCTGCTTGTGTTGCTTTTGACCCAGAAGGCACAACACTGTTTACAACAGCAATCTAAGCTTCTTTCTATCTTTAACTCTTACATTGGCAGACAGAGACTGTTTGCCTGTGAGGTGTGTTCCAATAACAACGCAGCGTGTGGGCAGCATCACTCCGCAGGTGTGTCGGTCCCCCCCCTGTGCACCCAGACGTAGCATACAGTAGTCTTATCTTAGGAGAGACTCGTTTTTATCATCATCTCTTTGTATGAGAATGTTGTCTATCTGGTCACCTGTTGGAAATGTTTGTGTGTGTGTGTATTTATGTTGATGTGTGTGTTTTGAACCTATGTGTGTGTTGCGTTATCCCAGTGTCAGATTAACAGGAGCGTACAGATAGGGTGAGCAACGCTATATTTCCTGATGTCTCAACTGAGGCAGGCTTTTGGTGGCTAAATGTTCGGCTACTGAAACGGTTCCGTTCCCAATCCCTCTATTGATCTGAGAGATGATCCTCCAGTGGACAGCAGGCTGGTGGGCCCTGGCGTCTGCCCCAACGCCAATGCCACCCTTGCGAAGGATAGCCAGGCCCCACACACATACACACACACACAGACGCCCTAGTACGCTCCAGGCTCCATCCCTCACACTAGAACTCCACCTCTATCACTCTGGGCAAGAGAACAGGATGGTGGAAGGGGATAAGCTCCTAGTACCGGCCGCATGGGAATTGGTTCTCTTAATTGATCAAAGTGAGTTCTGGAATTGAGGACATCCATCTTCTTTATTGTTATATGTGGGGGGAAATTAGACGCTATGGATTTGACCATATTTTATGTTTTTTTGGGGGCAGCCAGGGCTGGTGCTTTATCGCTAATCAATGTGAAGCAGAAAGGAGTTAGGGGGGCTCCGAGATTGGAGGTATTTGTCTCCTCCGAGCCTCTCATACCACCGCCTTTACAGCCTGTAGAGTCTGTCATCATCCTATAGGAAACGCAGACACCGCCTCTGGATTTTCGGAGGATTTAGATAGGCTTGCCAGCTGTCAATCACATCCGTCATTATGATGAAGGGAGATAGTAATGCCTCCTCACATTCTCCCTTCCTACCTTCTGCTTGACTCCTCTGTCCTCTTGTCATTTTCTCTCCCTCAGCCCCGTCCCTTTCCATACTGCCTCTCCCTCCCACCAATCACCCATTTCCTTTTATCTTCTTTCATCCTCTCCTTGCTCTCTCACTCCCTTTCGCCCTCTTTCTCCTCCTCCCCTCCTCTCTCGGGCTGTCTGGCTCCTATGCTAAAGACTCCCCTGGCTCCTTTTCTGCGATACAGCAGTTAAGTATTCAGCCAATCTGTCTTCATATTACTGCCTGCATGCGGCCTGTATTGATCTGGCTGCCTGCCACTCC